>NW_027278550.1:0-173839 GCF_030028105.1 Mobula birostris | reverse complement strand
GACATTAAGGTAGTATACATCTCAATTTTACTCCAAAGTACTTACTGCAAACAAATGGAAACACCTAAGGTTAACTTCCCACATGATTATTAGTAGTTTGAAAGTTGTTTCCTGGCTGTACACATCAACACAAAAAAGTTGTTATCTCAGTGCATGCAATGCTTAGACAATACAAATAGTATACATTTCAATTTTACACCAAAGCACTTACTGCAAATCTAATGGAAACACTTTAGATTAACTTCCCACATGATTCTGAGATGTCTGAAAGTTGATTCATACGTGTGCACATCAAGACAAAAAAGTTGTTTTCTCAGTGCATGCAAAGCTTTGACAATACCAATAGTATACATTTCAATTTTACACCAAAGCACTTACTGCAAACCTAATGGAAACACCTTAGGTTAACTTTCCACATCATTATGAGTAGTTTGAAAGTTGTTTCATGGCTGTAGACATCAACACAAAAAGTTGTTATCTCAGTGCATGCAATGCTTAGACAATACAAATAGCATACATTTCAATTTTCCACCAAAGCACTTACTGCAAACCTAATGGAAACACTTTAGGTTAACTTCCCACATGATTCTGAGATGTCTGAAAGTTGTTTTTTACCTGTGCACATAAAGACAAAAATGTTGATTTCACAGTGAATAGAATGCTTTGACATAAAAGTAGTATACATTTCAATTGTACTCAAAAGTCCTGACTGCAAACCTAATGGATACAGCTTAGGTTAACTTTCCACATGATTATGAGTAGTTTGAAAGCTGTTTCATGGCTGTATACATCAACACAAAAAAGTTGTTATCTCAGGGCATGCAATGCTTAGACAATACAATTAGTATACATTTCAATTTTACAGCAAAGCACTTACTGCAAACCTAATGGAAACACTTTAGGTTAACTTCCCACATGATTCTGAGATGTCTGAAAGTTCATTCATACTTGTGCACATAAAGACAAAAAAGTTGATTTCACAGTGAATAGAATGCTTTGACATAAAAGTAGTATACATTTCAATTGTACTCAAAGGTCCTGACTGCAAACCTAATGGATACAGCTTAGGTTAACTTTCCACATGATTATGAGTAGTTCGAAAGCTGTTTCATGGCTGTACACATCAACACAAAAAAGTTGTTATCTCAGTGCATGCAATGCTTAGTCAATACAATTAGTATACATTTCAATTTTACAGCAAAGCACTTACTGCAAACCTAATGGAAACACTTTAGGTTAACTTCCCACATGATTCTGAGATGTCTGAAAGTTGTTTCAACCTGTGCACATAAAGACAAAAAAGTTGTTTTCTCAGTGAATAGAATGCTTTGACATAAAAGTAGTATACATTTCAATTGTACTCAAAAGTCCTGACTGCAAACCTAATGGAAACACCTTAGGGTTAACTTTCCACATGAGTATGACTAGGTTTAAAGTTGTTTCATGCCTCAGTTCATCAAGACAAAAAAGTTTATTTCTCAGTGCTACTATGCTCTGACATTAAGGTAGTATACATCTCAATTTTACTCCAAAGCACTTACTGCAAACCTAATGGAAACACCTTAGGTTAACTTTCCACATCATTATGAGTAGTTTGAAAGTTGTTTCATGGCTGTAGACATCAACACAAAAAAGTTGTATCTCAGTGCATGCAATGCTTAGACAATACAAATAGCATACATTTCAATTTTCCACCAAAGCACTTACTGCAAACCTAATGGAAACACTTTAGGTGAACTTCCCACATGATTCTGAGATGTCTGAAAGTTGTTTTTTACCTGTGCACATAAAGACAAAAATGTTGATTTCACAGTGAATAGAATGCTTTGACATAAAAGTAGTATACATTTCAATTGTACTCAAAAGTCCTGACTGCAAACCTAATGGATACAGCTTAGGTTAACTTCCCACATGATTCTGAGATGTCTGAAAGTTGTTTCATAGCTGTGCACATCAAGACAAAAAAGTTGTTTTCTCAGTGCATGCAATGCTTTTAGAATACAAAATAGTATACATTTCAATGTTACACCAAAGCACTTACTGCAAAACCTAATGGAAACACTTTAGGTTAACTTCCCACATGATTCTGAGATGTCTGAAAGTTGTTTCATACCTATGCACATAAAGACAAAAAAGTTGATTTCACAGTGAATAGAATGCTTTGACATAAAGGTAGTATACATTTCAATTGTGCTCAAAAGTCCTGACTGCAAACCTAATGGAAACACCTTAGGTTAACTTTCCACATGAGTATGACCAGGTTTAAAGTTGTTTCATGCCTCAGTTTATCAAGACAAAAAAGTTTCTTTCTCAGTGCTACTATGCTCTGACATTAAGGTAGTATACATCTCAATTTTACTCCAAAGTACTTACTGCAAACAAATGGAAACACCTAAGGTTAACTTCCCACGTGATTATTAGTAGCTTGAAAGTTGTTTCCTGGCTGTACACATCAACACAAAAAAGTTGTTATCTCAGTGCATGCAATGCTTAGACAATACAAATAGTATACATTTCAATTTTACACCAAAGCACTTACTGCAAATCTAATGGAAACACTTTAGATTAACTTCCCACATGATTCTGAGAGTCTGAAAGTTGATTCATACGTGTGCACATCAAGACAAAATGTTGTTTTCTCAGTGCATGCAAAGCTTTGACAATACCAATAGTATACATTTCAATTTTACACCAAAGCACTTACTGCAACCTAATGGAAACACCTTAGGTTAACTTTCCACATCATTATGAGTAGTTTGAAAGTTGTTTCATGGCTGTAGACATCAACACAAAAAAGTTGTTATCTCAGTGCATGCAATGCTTAGACAATACAAATAGCATACATTTCAATTTTCCACCAAAGCACTTACTGCAAACCTAATGGAAACACTTTAGGTTAACTTCCCACATGATTCTGAGATGTCTGAAAGTTGTTTTTTACCTGTGCACATAAAGACAAAAATGTTGATTTCACAGTGAATAGAATGCTTTGACATAAAAGTAGTATACATTTCAATTGTACTCAAATTCCTGACTGCAAACCTAATGGATACAGCTTAGGTTAACTTTCCACATGATTATGAGTAGTTTGAAAGCTGTTTCATGGCTGTATACATCAACCACAAAAAAGTTGTTATCTCAGGGCATGCAATGCTTAGACAATACAATTAGTATACATTTCAATTTTACAGCAAAGCACTTACTGCAAACCTAATGGAAACACTTTAGGTTAACTTCCCACATGATTCTGAGATGTCTGAAGTTCTTTCATACTTGTGCACATAAAGACAAAAAAGTTGATTTCACAGTGAATAGAATGCTTTGACATAAAAGTAGTATACATTTCAATTGTACTCAAAAGTCCTGACTGCAAACCTAATGGATACAGCTTAGGTTCCACTGATTATGAGTAGTTCGAAAGCTGTTTCATGGGTGTACACATCAACACAAAAAAGTTGTTATCTCAGTGCATGCAATGCTTAGTCAATACACTTAGTATACATTTCAATTTTACAGCAAAGCACTTACTGCAAACCTAATGCAAACACTTTAGGTTAACTTCCCACATGATTCTGAGATGTCTGAAAGTTGTTTCATACCTGTGCACTTAAAGACAAAAAAGTTGTTTTCTCAGTGCATGCAAAGCTTTGACAATACAAATAGCATACATTTCATTTTTACACCAAAGCACTTACTGCAAACCTAATGGAAACACCTTAGGTTAACTTTCCACATGATATGAGTAGTTTGAAAGTTGTTTCATGGCTGTACACATCAACACAAAAAAGTTGTTATCTCAGTGAATAGAATGCTTTGACATAAAAGTAGTATACATTTCAATTGTACTCAAAAGTCCTGACTGCAAACCTAATGGAAACACCTTAGGTTAACTTTCCACATGAGTATGACTAGGTTTAAAGTTGTTTCATGCCTCAGTTCATCAAGACAAAAAAGTTTATTTCTCAGTGCTACTATGCTCTGACATTAAGGTAGTATACATCTCAATTTTACTCCAATGTACTTACTGCAATCAAATGGAAACACCTTAGGTTAACTTTCCACATGATTATGAGTAGTTTGAAAGTTGTTTCATGGCTGTACACATCAACACAAAAAAGTTGTTAACTCAGTGCATGCAATGCTTAGACAATACAAATAGTATACATTTCAATTTTACACCAAAGCACTTACTGCAAAACTAATGGAAACACTTTAGGTTAACTTCCCACATGATTCTGAGATGTCTGAAAGTTGTTTCATACCTGTGCACATAAAGACAAAAAAGTTGATTTCACAGTGAATAGAATGCTTTGACATAAAAGTAGTATACATTTCAATTGTACTCAAAAGTCCTGACTGCAAACCTAATGGAAGCACCTTAGGTTAATTTTCCACATGAGTATGACCAGGTTTAAAGTTGTTTCATGCCTCAGTTCATCAAGACAAAAAAGTTTCTTTCTCAGTGCTACTATGCTCTGACATTAAGGTAGTATACATCTCAATTTTACTCCAAAGTACTTACTGCAAACAAATGGAAACACCTTAGGTTAACTTCCCACATGATTATTAGTAGTTTGAAAGTTGTTTCCTGGCTGTACACATCAACACAAAAAAGTTGTTATCTCAGTGCATGTAATGCTTAGACAATACAAATAGTATACATTTCAATTTTACACCAAAGCACTTACTGCAAAACTAATGGAAACACTTTAGGTTAACTTCCCACATGATTCTGAGATGTCTGAAAGTTGTTTCATACCTGTGCACATAGAGAGAAAAAAGTTGATTTCACAGTGAATAGAATGCTTTGACATAAAAGTAGTATACATTTCAATTGTACTCAAAAGTCCTGACTGCAAACCTAATAGATACAGCTTAGGTTAACTTTCCACATGATTATGAGTAGTTCGAAAGCTGTTTCATGGCTGTACACATCAACACAAAAAAGTTGTTATCTCAGTGCATGCAATGCTTAGTCAATACAATTAGTATACATTTCAATTTTACAGCAAAGCACTTACTGCAAACCTAATGGAAACACTTTAGGTTAACTTCCCACATGATTCTGAGATGTCTGAAAGTTGTTTCATAGCTGTGCACATAAAGACAAAAAAGTTGTTTTCTCAGTGCATGCAAAGCTTTGACAATGCAAATAGTATACATTTCATTTTTACAACCAAAGCACTTACTGCAAACCTAATGGAAACACCTTAGGTTAACTTTCCACATGATTATGAGTAGTTTGAAAGTTGTTTTCATGGCTGTACACATCAACACAAAAAAGTTGTTATCTCAGTGAATAGAATGCTTTGACATAAAAGTAGTATACATTTCAATTGTACTCAAAAGTCCTGACTGCAAACCTAATGGAAACACCTTAGGTTAACTTTCCACATGAGTATGACTAGGTTTAAAGTTGTTTCATGAAGACAAAAAAGTTTATTTCTCAGTGCTACTATGCTCTGACATTAAGGTAGTATACATCTCAATTTTACTCCAAAGTACTTACTGCAATCAAATGGAAACACCTTAGGTTGACTTTCCACATGATTATGAGTAGTTTGAAAGTTGTTTCATGGCTGTACACATCAACACAAAAAAGTTGTTAACTCAGTGCATGCAATGCTTAGACAATGCAAATAGTATACATTTCAATTTTACACCAAAGCACTTACTGCAAAACTAATGCAAACACTTTAGGTTAACTTCCCACATGATTCTGAGATGTCTGAAAGTTGTTTCCTACCTATGCACATAAAGACAAAAAAGTTGATTTCACAGTGAATAGAATGCTTTGACATAAAAGTAGTATACATTTCAATTGTACTCAAAAGTCCTGACTGCAAACCTAATGGAAACACCTTAGGTTAACTTTCCACATGAGTATGACCAGGTTTAAAGTTGTTTCATGCCTCAGTTCATCAAGACAAAAAAGTTTCTTTCTCAGTGCTACTATGCTCTGACATTAAGGTAGTATACATCTCAATTTTACTCCAAAGTACTTACTGCAAACAAATGGAAACACCTAAGGTTAACTTCCCACATGATTATTAGTAGTTTGAAAGTGTTTCCTGGCTGTACACATCAACACAAAAAAGTTGTTATCTCAGTGCATGCAATGCTTAGACAATACAAATAGTATACATTTCAATTTTACACCAAAGCACTTACTGCAAATCTAATGGAAACACTTAGATTAACTTCCCACATGATTCTGAGATGTCTGAAAGTTGATTCATACGTGTGCACATCAAGACAAAAAAAGTTGTTTTCTCAGTGCATGCAAAGCTTTGACAATACCAATAGTATACATTTCAATTTTACAACCAAAGCACTTACTGCAAACCTAATGGAAACACCTTAGGTTAACTTTCCACATCATTATGAGTAGTTTGAAAGTTGTTTCATGGCTGTAGACATCAACACAAAAAAGTTGTTATCTCAGTGCATGCAATGCTTAGACAATACAAATAGCATACATTTCAATTTTCCACCAAAGCACTTACTGCAAACCTAATGGAAACACTTTAGGTTAACTTCCCACATGATTCTGAGATGTCTGAAAGTTGTTTTTTACCTGTGCACATAAAGACAAAAATGTTGATTTCACAGTGAATAGAATGCTTTGACATAAAAGTAGTTATACATTTCAATTGTACTCAAAAGTCCTGACTGCAAACCTAATGGATACAGCTTAGGTTAACTTTCCACATGATTATGAGTAGTTTGAAAGCTGTTCATGGCTGTATACATCAACACAAAAAAGTTGTTATCTCAGGGCATGCAATGCTTAGACAATACAATTAGTATACAATTTCAATTTTACAGCAAAGCACTTACTGCAAACCTAATGGGAGAAACACTTTAGGTTAACTTCCCACATGATTCTGAGATGTCTGAAAGTTCATTCATACTTGTGCACATAAAGACAAAAAAGTTGATTTCACAGTGAATAGAATGCTTTGACATAAAAGTAGTATACATTTCAATTGTACTCAAAGGTCCTGACTGCAAACCTAATGGATACAGCTTAGGTTAACTTTCCACATGATTATGAGTAGTTCGAAAGCTGTTTCATGGCTGTACACATCAACACAAAAAAGTTGTTATCTCAGTGCATGCAATGCTTAGTCAATACAATTAGTATACATTTCAATTTTACAGCAAAGCACTTACTGCAAACCTAATGGAAACACTTTAGGTTAACTTCCCACATGATTCTGAGATGTCTGAAAGTTGTTTCATACCTGTGCACATAAAGACAAAAAAGTTGTTTTCTCAGTGAATAGAATGCTTTGACATAAAAGTAGTATACATTTCAATTGTACTCAAAAGTCCTGACTGCAAACCTAATGGAAACACCTTAGGTTAACTTTCCACATGAGTATGACTAGGTTTAAAGTTGTTTCATGCCTCAGTTCATCAAGACAAAAAAGTTTATTTCTCAGTGCTACTATGCTCTGACATTAAGGTAGTATACATCTCAATTTTACTCCAAAGCACTTACTGCAAACCTAATGGAAAACACCTTAGGTTAACTTTCCACATCATTATGAGTAGTTTGAAAGTTGTTTCATGGCTGTAGACATCAACACAAAAAAGTTGTTATCTCAGTGCATGCAATGCTTAGACAATACAAATAGCATACATTTCAATTTTCCACCAAAGCACTTACTGCAAACCTAATGGAAACACTTTAGGTTAACTTCCCACATGATTCTGAGATGTCTGAAAGTTGTTTTTTACCTGTGCACATAAAGACAAAAATGTTGATTTCACAGTGAATAGAATGCTTTGACATAAAAGTAGTATACATTTCAATTGTACTCAAAAGTCCTGACTGCAAACCTAATGGATACAGCTTAGGTTAACTTCCCACATGATTCTGAGATGTCTGAAAGTTGTTTCATAGCTGTGCACATCAAGACAAAAAAGTTGTTTTCTCAGTGCATGCAATGCTTTTAGAATACAAATAGTATACATTTCAATGTTACACCAAAGCACTTACTGCAAACCTAATGGAAACACTTTAGGTTAACTTCCCACATGATTCTGAGATGTCTGAAAGTTGTTTCATACCTATGCACATAAAGACAAAAAAAGTTGATTTCACAGTGAATAGAATGCTTTGACATAAAGGTAGTATACATTTCAATTGTGCTCAAAAGTCCTGACTGCAAACCTAATGGAAGCACCTTAGGTTAACTTTCCACATGAGTATGACCAGGTTTAAAGTTGTTTCATGCCTCAGTTTATCAAGACAAAAAAGTTTCTTTCTCAGTGCTACTATGCTCTGACATTAAGGTAGTATACATCTCAATTTTACTCCAAAGTACTTACTGCAAACAAATGGAAACACCTAAGGTTAACTTCCCACGTGATTATTAGTAGCTTGAAAGTTGTTTCCTGGCTGTACACATCAACACAAAAAAGTTGTTATCTCAGTGCATGCAATGCTTAGACAATACAAATAGTATACATTTCAATTTTACACCAAAGCACTTACTGCAAATCTAATGGAAACACTTTAGATTAACTTCCCACATGATTCTGAGATGTCTGAAAGTTGATTCATACGTGTGCACATCAAGACAAAATGTTGTTTTCTCAGTGCATGCAAAGCTTTGACAATACCAATAGTATACATTTCATTTTACACCAAAGCACTTACTGCAAACCTAATGGAAACACCTTAGGTTAACTTTCCACATCATTATGAGTAGTTTGAAAGTTGTTTCATGGCTGTAGACATCAACACAAAAAAGTTGTTATCTCAGTGCATGCAATGCTTAGACAATACAAATAGCATACATTTCAATTTTCCACCAAAGCACTTACTGCAAACCTAATGGAAACACTTTAGGTTAACTTCCCCACATGATTCTGAGATGTCTGAAAGTTGTTTTTTACCTGTGCACATAAAGACAAAAATGTTGATTTCACAGTGAATAGAATGCTTTGACATAAAAGTAGTATACATTTCAATTGTACTCAAAATTCCTGACTGCAAACCTAATGGATACAGCTAGGTTAACTTTCCACATGATTATGAGTAGTTTGAAAGCTGTTTCATGCTGTATACATCAACACAAAAAAGTTGTTATCTCAGGGCATGCAATGCTTAGACAATACAATTAGTATACATTTCAATTTTACAGCAAAGCACTTACTGCAAACCTAATGGAAACACTTTAGGTTAACTTCCCACATGATTCTGAGATGTCTGAAAGTTCTTTCATACTTGTGCACATAAAGACAAAAAAGTTGATTTCACAGTGAATAGAATGCTTTGACATAAAAGTAGTATACATTTCAATTGTACTCAAAAGTCCTGACTGCAAACCTAATGGATACAGCTTAGGTTAACTTTCCACATGATTATGAGTAGTTCGAAAGCTGTTTCATGGGTGTACACATCAACACAAAAAAGTTGTTATCTCAGTGCATGCAATGCTTAGTCAATACACTTAGTATACATTTCAATTTTACAGCAAAGCACTTACTGCAAACCTAATGCAAACACTTTAGGTTAACTTCCCACATGATTCTGAGATGTCTGAAAGTTGTTTCATACCTGTGCACTTAAAGACAAAAAAGTTGTTTTCTCAGTGCATGCAAAGCTTTGACAATACAAATAGCATACATTTCATTTTTACACCAAAGCACTTACTGCAAACCTATGGAAACACCTTAGGTTAACTTTCCACATGATTATGAGTAGTTTGAAAGTTGTTTCATGGCTGTACACATCAACACAAAAAAGTTGTTATCTCAGTGAATAGAATGCTTTGACATAAAAGTAGTATACATTTCAATTGTACTCAAAAGTCCTGACTGCAAACCTAATGGAAACACCTTAGGTTAACTTTCCACATGAGTATGACTAGGTTTAAAGTTGTTTCATGCCTCAGTTCATCAAGACAAAAAAGTTTATTTCTCAGTGCTACTATGCTCTGACATTAAGGTAGTATACATCTCAATTTTACTCCAATGTACTTACTGCAATCAAATGGAAACACCTTAGGTTAACTTTCCACATGATTATGAGTAGTTTGAAAGTTGTTTCATGGCTGTACACATCAACACAAAAAAGTTGTTAACTCAGTGCATGCAATGCTTAGACAATACAAATAGTATACATTTCAATTTTACACCAAAGCACTTACTGCAAAACTAATGGAAACACTTTAGGTTAACTTCCCACATGATTCTGAGATGTCTGAAAGTTGTTTCATACCTGTGCACATAAAGACAAAAAAGTTGATTTCACAGTGAATAGAATGCTTTGACATAAAAGTAGTATACATTTCAATTGTACTCAAAAGTCCTGACTGCAAACCTAATGGAAACACCTTAGGTTAATTTCACCCATGAGTATGACCAGGTTTAAAGTTGTTTCATGCCTCAGATCATCAAGACAAAAAAGTTTCTTTCTCAGTGCTACTATGCTCTGACATTAAGGTAGTATACATCTCAATTTTACTCCAAAGTACTTACTGCAAACAAATGGAAACACCTTAGGTTAACTTCCCACATGATTATTAGTAGTTTGAAAGTTGTTTCCTGGCTGTACACATCAACACAAAAAAAGTTGTTATCTCAGTGCATGTAATGCTTAGACAATACAAATAGTATACATTTCAATTTTACACCAAAGCACTTACTGCAAAACTAATGGAAACACTTTAGGTTAACTTCCACATGATTCTGAGATGTCTGAAAGTTGTTTCATACCTGTGCACATAGAGAGAAAAAAGTTGATTTCACAGTGAATAGAATGCTTTGACATAAAAGTAGTATACATTTCAATTGTACTCAAAAGTCCTGACTGCAAACCTAATAGATACAGCTTAGGTTAACTTTCCACATGATTATGAGTAGTTCGAAAGCTGTTTCATGGCTGTACACATCAACACAAAAAAGTTGTTATCTCAGTGCATGCAATGCTTAGTCAATACAATTAGTATACATTTCAATTTTACAGCAAAGCACTTACTGCAAACCTAATGGAAACACTTTAGGTTAACTTCCCACATGATTCTGAGATGTCTGAAAGTTGTTTCATAGCTGTGCACATAAAGACAAAAAAGTTGTTTTCTCAGTGCATGCAAAGCTTTGACAATGCAAATAGTATACATTTCATTTTTACACCAAAGCACTTACTGCAAACCTAATGGAAACACCTTAGGTTAACTTTCCACATGATTATGAGTAGTTTGAAAGTTGTTTCATGGCTGTACACATCAACACAAAAAAGTTGTTATCTCAGTGAATAGAATGCTTTGACATAAAAGTAGTATACATTTCAATTGTACTCAAAAGTCCTGACTGCAAACCTAATGGAAACACCTTAGGTTAACTTTCCACATGAGTATGACTAGGTTTAAAGTTGTTTCATGCCTCAGTTCATGAAGACAAAAAAGTTTATTTCTCAGTGCTACTATGCTCTGACATTAAGGTAGTATACATCTCAATTTTACTCCAAAGTACTTACTGCAATCAATGGAAACACCTTAGGTTGACTTTCCACATGATTATGAGTAGTTTGAAAGTTGTTTCATGGCTGTACACATCAACACAAAAAAGTTGTTAACTCAGTGCATGCAATGCTTAGACAATGCAAATAGTATACATTTCAATTTTACACCAAAGCACTTACTGCAAAACTAATGGAAACACTTTAGGTTAACTTCCCACATGATTCTGAGATGTCTGAAAGTTGTTTCCTACCTATGCACATAAAGACAAAAAAGTTGATTTCACAGTGAATAGAATGCTTTGACATAAAAGTAGTATACATTTCAATTGTACTCAAAAGTCCTGACTGCAAACCTAATGGAAACACCTTAGGTTAACTTTCCACATGAGTATGACCAGGTTTAAAGTTGTTTCATGCCTCAGTTCATCAAGACAAAAAAGTTTCTTTCTCAGTGCTACTATGCTCTGACATTAAGGTAGTATACATCTCAATTTTACTCCAAAGTACTTACTGCAAACAAATGGAAACACCTAAGGTTAACTTCCCACATGATTATTAGTAGTTTGAAAGTTGTTTCTGGCTGTACACATCAACACAAAAAAGTTGTTATCTCAGTGCATGCAATGCTTAGACAATACAAATAGTATACATTTCAATTTTACACCAAAGCACTTACTGCAAATCTATGGAAACACTTTAGATTAACTTCCCACATGATTCTGAGATGTCTGAAAGTTGATTCATACGTGTGCACATCAAGACAAAAAAGTTGTTTTCTCAGTGCATGCAAAGCTTTGACAATACCAATAGTATACATTTCAATTTTACACCAAAGCACTTACTGCAAACCTAATGGAAACACCTTAGGTTAACTTTCCACATCATTATGAGTAGTTTGAAAGTTGTTTCATGGCTGTAGACATCAACACAAAAAAGTTGTTATCTCAGTGCATGCAATGCTTAGACAATACAAATAGCATACATTTCAATTTTCCACCAAAGCACTTACTGCAAACCTAATGGAAACACTTTAGGTTAACTTCCCACATGATTCTGAGATGTCTGAAAGTTGTTTTTTACCTGTGCACATAAAGACAAAAATGTTGATTTCACAGTGAATAGAATGCTTTGACATAAAAGTAGTATACATTTCAATTGTACTCAAAAGTCCTGACTGCAAACCTAATGGATACAGCTTAGGTTAACTTTCCACATGATTATGAGTAGTTTGAAAGCTGTTTCATGGCTGTATACATCAACACAAAAAAGTTGTTATCTCAGGGCATGCAATGCTTAGACAATACAATTAGTATACATTTCAATTTTACAGCAAAGCACTTACTGCAAACCTAATGGAAACACTTTAGGTTAACTTCCCACATGATTCTGAGATGTCTGAAAGTTCATTCATACTTGTGCACATAAAGACAAAAAAGTTGATTTCACAGTGAATAGAATGCTTTGACATAAAAGTAGTATACATTTCAATTGTACTCAAAGGTCCTGACTTGCAAACCTAATGGATACAGCTTAGGTTAACTTTCCACATGATTATGAGTAGTTCGAAAGCTGTTTCATGGCTGTACACATCAACACAAAAAAGTTGTTATCTCAGTGCATGCAATGCTTAGTCAATACAATTAGTATACATTTCAATTTTACAGCAAAGCACTTACTGCAAACCTAATGGAAACACTTTAGGTTAACTTCCCACATGATTCTGAGATGTCTGAAAGTTGTTTCATACCTGTGCACATAAAGACAAAAAAGTTGTTTTCTCAGTGAATAGAATGCTTTGACATAAAAGTAGTATACATTTCAATTGTACTCAAAAGTCCTGACTGCAAACCTAATGGAACACCTTAGGTTAACTTTCCACATGAGTATGACTAGGTTTAAAGTTGTTTCATGCCTCAGTTCATCAAGACAAAAAAGTTTATTTCTCAGTGCTACTATGCTCTGACATTAAGGTAGTATACATCTCAATTTTACTCCAAAGCACTTACTGCAAACCTAATGGAAACACCTTAGGTTAACTTTCCACATCATTATGAGTAGTTTGAAAGTTGTTTCATGGCTGTAGACATCAACACAAAAAAGTTGTTATCTCAGTGCATGCAATGCTTAGACAATACAAATAGCATACATTTCAATTTTCCACCAAAGCACTTACTGCAAACCTAATGGAAACACTTTAGGTTAACTTCCCACATGATTCTGAGATGTCTGAAAGTTGTTTTTTACCTGTGCACATAAAGACAAAAATGTTGATTTCACAGTGAATAGAATGCTTTGACATAAAAGTAGTATACATTTCAATTGTACTCAAAAGTCCTGACTGCAAACCTAATGGATACAGCTTAGGTTAACTTCCCACATGATTCTGAGATGTCTGAAAGTTGTTTCATAGCTGTGCACATCAAGACAAAAAAGTTGTTTTCTCAGTGCATGCAATGCTTTTAGAATACAAATAGTATACATTTCAATGTTACACCAAAGCACTTACTGCAAACCTAATGGAAACACCTTAGGTTAACTTTCCACATGATTATGAGTAGTTTCAAAGTTGTTTCATGTCTGTACACATCAACAAAAAAAAGTTGTTATCTCAGTGCATGCAATGCATAGACAATACAAATAGCATACATTTCAATTTTCCACCAGAGCACTTACTGCAAACCTAATGGAAACACTTTAGATTAACTTCCCACATGATTCTGAGATGTCTGAAAGTTGTTTCATACCTGTGCACATCAAGACAAAAAAGTTGTTTTCTCAGTGCATGCAAAGCTTTGACAATACCAATAGTATACATTTCAATTTTACACCAAAGCACTTACTGCAAACCTAATGGAAACACCTTAGGTTAACTTTCCACATGATTATGAGTAGTTTGAAAGTTGTTTCATGGCTGTACACATCAACACAAAAAAGTTGTTATCTCAGTGCATGCAATGCTTAGACAACACAAATAGCATACATTTCAATTTTCCACCAAAGCACTTACTGCAAACCTAATGGAAACACTTTAGGTTAACTTCCCACATGATTCTGAGATGTCTGAAAGTTGTTTCATAGCTGTGCACATCAAGACAAAAAAGTTGTTTTCTCAGTGCATGCAATGCTTTTACAATACAAATAGTATACATTTCAATGTTACACCAAAGCACTTACTGCAAACCTAATGGAAACACCTTAGGTTAACTTTCCACATGATTATGAGTAGTTTCAAAGTTGTTTCATGTCTGTACACATCAACAAAAAAAAGTTGTTATCTCAGTGCATGCAATGCTTAGACAATACAAATAGCATACATTTCAATTTTCCACCAAAGCACTTACTGCAAACCTAATGGAAACACTTTAGATTAACTTCCCACATGATTCTGAGATGTCTGAAAGTTGTTTCATACTTGTGCACATAAAGACAAAAAAGTTGATTTCACAGTGAATAGAATGCTTTGACATAAAAGTAGTATACATTTCAATTGTACTCAAAAGTCCTGACTGCAAACCTAATAGATACAGCTTAGGTTAACTTTCCACATGATTATGAGTAGTTCGAAAGCTGTTTCATGGCTGTTACACATCAACACAAAAAAGTTGTTATCTCAGTGCATGCAATGCTTAGTCAATACAATTAGTATACATTTCAATTTTACAGCAAAGCACTTACTGCAAACCTAATGGAAACACTTTAGGTTAACTTCCTACATGATTCTGAGATGTCTGAAAGTTGTTTCATACCTGTGCACATAAAGACAAAAAAGTTGTTTTCTCAGTGCATGCAAAGCTTTGACAATACAAATAGTATACATTTCATTTTTAAACCAAAGCACTTACTGCAAACCTAATGGAAACACCTTAGGTTAACTTTCCACATGATTATGAGTAGTTTGAAAGTTGTTTCATGGCTGTACACATCAACACAAAAAAGTTGTTATCTCAGTGCATGCAAAGCTTTGACAATACCAATAGTATACATTTCAATTTTACACCAAAGCTCTTACTGCAAACCTAATGGAAACACCTTAGGTTAACTTTCCACATGATTATGAGTAGTTTGAAAGTTGTTTCATGGCTGTAGACATCAACACAAAAAAGTTGTTATCTCAGTGCATGCAATGCTTAGACAATACAAATAGCATACATTTCAATTTTCCACCAAAGCACTTACTGCAAACCTAATGGAAACACTTTAGGTTAACTTCCCACATGATTCTGAGATGTCTGAAAGTTGTTTCATACTTGTGCACATAAAGACAAAAAAGTTGATTTCACAGTGAATAGAATGGTTTGACATAAAAGTAGTATACATTTCAATTGTACTCAAAAGTCCTGACTGCAAACCTAATGGATACAGCTTAGGTTAACTTTCCACATGATTATGAGTAGTTCGAAAGCTGTTTCATGGCTGTACACATCAACACAAAAAAGTTGTTATCTCAGTGCATGCAATGCTTAGTCAATACAATTAGTATACATTTCAATTTTACAGCAAAGCACTTACTGCAAACCTAATGGAAACACTTTAGGTTAACTTCCCACATGATTCTGAGATGTCTGAAAGTTGTTTCATACCTATGCACATAAAGACAAAAAAGTTGATTTCACAGTGAATAGAATGCTTTGACAAAAAAGTAGTATACATTTCAATTGTACTCAAAAGTCCTGACTGCAAACCTAATGGAAACACCTTAGGTTAACTATCCACATGAGTATGACCAGGTTTAAAGTTGTTTCATGCCTCAGTTCATCAAGACAAAAAATTTTCTTTCTCAGTGCTACTATGCTCTGACATTAAGGTAGTATACATCTCAATTTTACTCCAAAGTACTTACTGCAAACAAATGGAAACACCTAAGGTTAACTTCCCACATGATTATTAGTAGTTTGAAAGTTGTTTCCTGGCTGTACACATCAACACAAAAAAGTTGTTATCTCAGTGCATGCAATGCTTAGACAATACAAATAGTATACATTTCAATTTTACACCAAAGCATTTACTGCAAATCTAATGGAAACACTTTAGATTAACTTCCCACATGATTCTGAGATGTCTGAAAGTTGATTCATACGTGTGCACATCAAGACAAAAAAGTTGTTTTCTCAGTGCATGCAAAGCTTTGACAATACCAATAGTATACATTTCAATTTTACACCAAAGCACTTACTGCAAACCTAATGGAAACACCTTAGGTTAACTTTCCACATCATTATGAGTAGTTTGAAAGTTGTTTCATGGCTGTAGACATCAACACAAAAAAGTTGTTATCTCAGTGCATGCAATGCTTAGACAATACAAATAGCATACATTTCAATTTTCCACCAAAGCACTTACTGCAAACCTAATGGAAACACTTTAGGTTAACTTCCCACATGATTCTGAGATGTCTGAAAGTTGTTTCATACCTGTGCACATAAAGACAAAAAAGTTGTTTTCTCAGTGCATGCAAAGCTTTGACAATACAAATAGTATACATTTCATTTTTACACCAAAGCACTTACTGCAAACCTAATGGAAACACTTTAGGTTAACTTCTCACATGATTATGAGTAGTTTGAAAGTTGTTTCATGGCTCTACACATCAACACAAAACAGTTGCTATCTCAGTGCATGCAATGCTTAGAGAATACAAATAGTATACATTTCAATTTTACACCAAAGTCCTTACTGCAAACCTAATGGAAACAACTTAGATTAACTTCCCACATGATTCTGAGATGTCTGAAAGTTGTTTCATACCTGTGCACATCAAGACAAAAAAGTTGTTATCTCAGTGCATGCAATGCTTAGACAATACAAATAGCATACATTTCAATTTTCCACCAAAGCACTTACTGCAAACCTAATGGAAACACTTTAGGTTAACTTCCCACATGATTCTGAGATGTCTGAAAGTTGTTTTTTACCTGTGCACATAAAGACAAAAATGTTGATTTCACAGTGAATAGAATGCTTTGACATAAAAGTAGTATACATTTCAATTGTACTCAAAAGTCCTGACTGCAAACCTAATGGATACAGCTTAGGTTAACTTTCCACATGATTATGAGTAGTTCGAAAGCTGTTTCATGGCTGTACACATCAACACAAAAAAGTTGTTATCTCAGTGCATGCAATGCTTAGTCAATACACTTAGTATACATTTCAATTTTACAGCAAAGCACTTACTGCAAACCTAATGCAAACACTTTAGGTTAACTTCCCACATGATTCTGAGATGTCTGAAAGTTGTTTCATACCTGTGCACTTAAAGACAAAAAAGTTGTTTTCTCAGTGCATGCAAAGCTTTGACAATACAAATAGTATACATTTCATTTTTACACCAAAGCACTTACTGCAAACCTAATGGAAACACCTTAGGTTAACTTTCCACATGATTATGAGTAGTTTGAAAGTTGTTTCATGGCTGTACACATCAACACAAAAAAGTTGTTATCTCAGTGAATAGAATGCTTTGACATAAAAGTAGTATACATTTCAATTGTACTCAAAAGTCCTGACTGCAAACCTAATGGAAACACCTTAGGTTAACTTTCCACATGAGTATGACTAGGTTTAAAGTTGTTTCATGCCTCAGTTCATCAAGACAAAAAAGTTTATTTCTCAGTGCTACTATGCTCTGACATTAAGGTAGTATACATCTCAATTTTACTCCAATGTACTTACTGCAATCAAATGGAAACACCTTAGGTTAACTTTCCACATGATTATGAGTAGTTTGAAAGTTGTTTCATGGCTGTACACATCAACACAAAAAAGTTGTTAACTCAGTGCATGCAATGCTTAGACAATACAAATAGTATACATTTCAATTTTACACCAAAGCACTTACTGCAAAACTAATGGAAACACTTTAGGTTAACTTCCCACATGATTCTGAGATGTCTGAAAGTTGTTTCATACCTGTGCACATAAAGACAGAAAAGTTGATTTCACAGTGAATAGAATGCTTTGACATAAAAGTAGTATACATTTCAATTGTACTCAAAAGTCCTGACTGCAAACCTAATGGAAACACCTTAGGTTAATTTTCCACATGAGTATGACCAGGTTTAAAGTTGTTTCATGCCTCAGTTCATCAAGACAAAAAAGTTTCTTTCTCAGTGCTACTATGCTCTGACATTAAGGTAGTATACATCTCAATTTTACTCCAAAGTACTTACTGCAAACAAATGGAAACACCTTAGGTTAACTTCCCACATGATTATTAGTAGTTTGAAAGTTGTTTCCTGGCTGTACACATCAACACAAAAAAGTTGTTATCTCAGTGCATGTAATGCTTAGACAATACAAATAGTATACATTTCAATTTTACACCAAAGCACTTACTGCAAAACTAATGGAAACACTTTAGGTTAACTTCCCACATGATTCTGAGATGTCTGAAAGTTGTTTCATACCTGTGCACATAGAGAGAAAAAAGTTGATTTCACAGTGAATAGAATGCTTTGACATAAAAGTAGTATACATTTCAATTGTACTCAAAAGTCCTGACTGCAAACCTAATAGATACAGCTTAGGTTAACTTTCCACATGATTATGAGTAGTTCGAAAGCTGTTTCATGGCTGTACACATCAACACAAAAAAGTTGTTATCTCAGTGCATGCAATGCTTAGTCAATACAATTAGTATACATTTCAATTTTACAGCAAAGCACTTACTGCAAACCTAATGGAAACACTTTAGGTTAACTTCCCACATGATTCTGAGATGTCTGAAAGTTGTTTCATAGCTGTGCACATAAAGACAAAAAAGTTGTTTTCTCAGTGCATGCAAAGCTTTGACAATACAAATAGTATACATTTCATTTTTACACCAAAGCACTTACTGCAAACCTAATGGAAACACCTTAGGTTAACTTTCCACATGATTATGAGTAGTTTGAAAGTTGTTTCCTGGCTGTACACATCAACACAAAAAAGTTGTTATCTCAGTGCATGCAATGCTTAGACAATACAAATAGTATACATTTCAATTTTACACCAAAGCACTTACTGCAAATCTAATGGAAACACTTTAGATTAACTTCCCACATGATTCTGAGATGTCTGAAAGTTGATTCATACGTGTGCACATCAAGACAAAAAAGTTGTTTTCTCAGTGCATGCAAAGCTTTGACAATACCAATAGTATACATTTCAATTTTACACCAAAGCACTTACTGCAAACCTAATGGAAACACCTTAGGTTAACTTTCCACATCATTATGAGTAGTTTGAAAGTTGTTTCATGGCTGTAGACATCAACACAAAAAAGTTCTTATCTCAGTGCATGCAATGCTTAGACAATACAAATAGCATACATTTCAATTTTCCACCAAAGCACTTACTGCAAACCTAATGGAAACACTTTAGGTTAACTTCCCACATGATTCTGAGATGTCTGAAAGTTGTTTTTTACCTGTGCACATAAAGACAAAAATGTTGATTTCACAGTGAATAGAATGCTTTGACATAAAAGTAGTATACATTTCAATTGTACTCAAAAGTCCTGACTGCAAACCTAATGGATACAGCTTAGGTTAACTTTCCACATGATTATGAGTAGTTTGAAAGCTGTTTCATGGCTGTATACATCAACACAAAAAAGTTGTTATCTCAGGGCATGCAATGCTTAGACAATACAATTAGTATACATTTCAATTTTACAGCAAAGCACTTACTGCAAACCTAATGGAAACACTTTAGGTTAACTTCCCACATGATTCTGAGATGTCTGAAAGTTCTTTCATACTTGTGCACATAAAGACAAAAAAGTTGATTTCACAGTGAATAGAATGCTTTGACATAAAAGTAGTATACATTTCAATTGTACTCAAAGGTCCTGACTGCAAACCTAATGGATACAGCTTAGGTTAACTTTCCACATGATTATGAGTAGTTCGAAAGCTGTTTCATGGCTGTACACATCAACACAAAAAAGTTGTTATCTCAGTGCATGCAATGCTTAGTCAATACAATTAGTATACATTTCAATTTTACAGCAAAGCACTTACTGCAAACCTAATGGAAACACTTTAGGTTAACTTCCCACATGATTCTGAGATGTCTGAAAGTTGTTTCATACCTGTGCACATAAAGACAAAAAAGTTGTTTTCTCAGTGAATAGAATGCTTTGACATAAAACTAGTATACATTTCAATTGTACTCAAAAGTCCTGACTGCAAACCTAATGGAAACACCTTAGGTTAACTTTCCACATGAGTATGACTAGGTTTAAAGTTGTTTCATGCCTCAGTTCATCAAGACAAAAAAGTTTATTTCTCAGTGCTACTATGCTCTGACATTAAGGTAGTATACATCTCAATTTTACTCCAAAGTACTTACTGCAATCAAATGGAAACACCTTAGGTTGACTTTCCACATGATTATGAGTAGTTTGAAAGTTGTTTCATGGCTGTACACATCAACACAAAAAAGTTGTTAACTCAGTGCATGCAATGCTTAGACAATGCAAATAGTATACATTTCAAATTTACACCAAAGCACTTACTGCAAAACTAATGGAAACACTTTAGGTTAACTTCCCACATGATTCTGAGATGTCTGAAAGTTGTTTCATACCTATGCACATAAAGACAAAAAAGTTGATTTCACAGTGAATAGAATGCTTTGACATAAAAGTAGTATACATTTCAATTGTACTCAAAAGTCCTGACTGCAAACCTAATGGAAACACCTTAGGTTAACTTTCCACATGAGTATGACCAGGTTTAAAGTTGTTTCATGCCTCAGTTCATCAAGACAAAAAAGTTGTTTTCTCAGTGCATGCAAAGCTTTGACAATACCAATAGTATACATTTCAATTTTACACCAAAGCACTTACTGCAAACCTAATGGAAACACCTTAGGTTAACTTTCCACATCATTATGAGTAGTTTGAAAGTTGTTTCATGGCTGTAGACATCAACACAAAAAAGTTGTTATCTCAGTGCATGCAATGCATAGACAATACAAATAGCATACATTTCAATTTTCCACCAAAGCACTTACTGCAAACCTAATGGAAACACTTTAGGTTAACTTCCCACATGATTCTGAGATGTCTGAAAGTTGTTTTTTACCTGTGCACATAAAGACAAAAATGTTGATTTCACAGTGAATAGAATGCTTTGACATAAAAGTAGTATACATTTCAATTGTACTCAAAAGTCCTGACTGCAAACCTAATGGATACAGCTTAGGTTAACTTCCCACATGATTCTGAGATGTCTGAAAGTTGTTTCATAGCTGTGCACATCAAGACAAAAAAGTTGTTTTCTCAGTGCATGCAATGCTTTTAGAATACAAATAGTATACATTTCAATGTTACACCAAAGCACTTACTGCAAACCTAATGGAAACACCTTAGGTTAACTTTCCACATGATTATGAGTAGTTTCAAAGTTGTTTCATGTCTGTACACATCAACAAAAAAAAGTTGTTATCTCAGTGCATGCAATGCATAGACAATACAAATAGCATACATTTCAATTTTCCACCAGAGCACTTACTGCAAACCTAATGGAAACACTTTAGATTAACTTCCCACATGATTCTGAGATGTCTGAAAGTTGTTTCATACCTGTGCACATCAAGACAAAAAAGTTGTTTTCTCAGTGCATGCAAAGCTTTGACAATACCAATAGTATACATTTCAATTTTACACCAAAGCACTTACTGCAAACCTAATGGAAACACCTTAGGTTAACTTTCCACATGATTATGAGTAGTTTGAAAGTTGTTTCATGGCTGTACACATCAACACAAAAAAGTTGTTATCTCAGTGCATGCAATGCTTAGACAATACAAATAGCATACATTTCAATTTTCCACCAAAGCACTTACTGCAAACCTAATGGAAACACTTTAGGTTAACTTCCACATGATTCTGAGATGTCTGAAAGTTGTTTCATAGCTGTGCACATCAAGACAAAAAAGTTGTTTTCTCAGTGCATGCAATGCTTTTACAATACAAATAGTATACATTTCAATGTTACACCAAAGCACTTACTGCAAACCTAATGGAAACACCTTAGGTTAACTTTGCACATGATTATGAGTAGTTTCAAGTTGTTTCATGTCTGTACACATCAACAAAAAAAAGTTGTTATCTCAGTGCATGCAATGCTTAGACAATACAAATAGCATACATTTCAATTTTCCACCAAAGCACTTACTGCAAACCTAATGGAAACACTTTAGATTAACTTCCCACATGATTCTGAGATGTCTGAAAGTTGTTTCATACCTGTGCACATCAAGACAAAAAAGTTGTTTTCTCAGTGCATGCAAAGCTTTGACAATACAAATACTATACATTTCAATTTTACACCAAAGCACTTACTGCAAACCTAATGGAAACACCTTAGGTTAACTTTCCACATGATTATGAGTAGTTTGAAAGCTGTTTCATGGCTGTATACATCAACACAAAAAAGTTGTTATCTCAGTGCATGCAATGCTTAGACAATACAATTAGTATACATTTCAATTTTACAGCAAAGCACTTACTGCAAACCTAATGGAAACACTTTAGGTTAACTTCCCACATGATTCTGAGATGTCTGAAAGTTGTTTTTTTACCTGTGCACATAAAGACAAAAATGTTGATTTCACAGTGAATAGAATGCTTTGACATAAAAGTAGTATACATTTCAATTGTACTCAAAAGTCCTGACTGCAAACCTAATGGATACAGCTTAGGTTAACTTTCCACATGATTATGAGTAGTTTGAAAGCTGTTTCATGGCTGTATACATCAACACAAAAAAGTTGTTATCTCAGTGCATGCAATGCTTAGACAATACAATTAGTATACATTTCAATTTTACAGTAAAGTACTTACTGCAAACCTAATGGAAACACTTTAGGTTAACTTCCCACATGATTCTAAGATGTCTGAAAGTTGTTTCATACTTGTGCACATAAAGACAAAAAAGTTGATTTCACAGTGAATAGAATGCTTTGACATAAAAGTAGTATACATTTCAATTGTACTCAAAAGTCCTGACTGCAAACCTAATGGATACAGCTTAGGTTAACTTTCCACATGATTATGAGTAGTTCGAAAGCTGTTTCATGGCTGTTACACATCAACACAAAAAAGTTGTTATCTCAGTGCATGCAATGCTTAGTCAATACAATTAGTATACATTTCAATTTTACAGCAAAGCACTTACTGCAAACCTAATGGAAACACTTTAGGTTAACTTCCTACATGATTCTGAGATGTCTGAAAGTTGTTTCATACCTGTGCACATAAAGACAAAAAAGTTGTTTTCTCAGTGCATGCAAAGCTTTGACAATACAAATAGTATACATTTCATTTTTAAACCAAAGCACTTACTGCAAACCTAATGGAAACACCTAGGTTAACTTTCCACATGATTATGAGTAGTTTGAAAGTTGTTTCATGGCTGTACACATCAACACAAAAAAGTTGTTATCTCAGTGCATGCAATGCTTAGTCAATACAATTAGTATACATTTCAATTTTACAGCAAAGCACTTACTGCAAACCTAATGGAAACACTTTAGGTTAACTTCCCACATGATTCTGAGATGTCTGAAAGTTGTTTCATACCTATGCACATAAAGACAAAAAAGTTGATTTCACAGTGAATAGAATGCTTTGACAAAAAAGTAGTATACATTTCAATTGTACTCAAAAGTCCTGACTGCAACCTAATGGAAACACCTTAGGTTAACTTTCCACATGAGTATGACCAGGTTTAAAGTTGTTTCATGCCTCAGTTCATCAAGACAAAAAATTTTCTTTCTCAGTGCTACTATGCTCTGACATTAAGGTAGTATACATCTCAATTTTACTCCAAAGTACTTACTGCAAACAAATGGAAACACCTAAGGTTAACTTCCCACATGATTATTAGTAGTTTGAAAGTTGTTTCCTGGCTGTACACATCAACACAAAAAAGTTGTTATCTCAGTGCATGCAATGCTTAGACAATACAAATAGTATACATTTCAATTTTACACCAAAGCATTTACTGCAAATCTAATGGAAACACTTTAGATTAACTTCCCACATGATTCTGAGATGTCTGAAAGTTGATTCATACGTGTGCACATCAAGACAAAAAAGTTGTTTTCTCAGTGCATGCAAAGCTTTGACAATACCAATAGTATACATTTCAATTTTACACCAAAGCACTTACTGCAAACCTAATGGAAACACCTTAGGTTAACTTTCCACATCATTATGAGTAGTTTGAAAGCTGTTTCATGGCTGTAGACATCAACACAAAAAAGTTGTTATCTCAGTGCATGCAATGCTTAGACAATACAAAAAGCATACATTTCAATTTTCCACCAAAGCACTTACTGCAAACCTAATGGAAACACTTTAGGTTAACTTCCCACATGATTCTGAGATGTCTGAAAGTTGTTTCATACCTGTGCACATAAAGACAAAAAAGTTGTTTTCTCAGTGCATGCAAAGCTTTGACAATACAAATAGTATACATTTCATTTTTACACCAAAGCACTTACTGCAAACCTAATGGAAACACTTTAGGTTAACTTCTCACATGATTATGAGTAGTTTGAAAGTTGTTTCATGGCTCTACACATCAACACAAAACAGTTGCTATCTCAGTGCATGCAATGCTTAGAGAATACAAATAGTATACATTTCAATTTTACACCAAAGTCCTTACTGCAAACCTAATGGAAACAACTTAGATTAACTTCCCACATGATTCTGAGATGTCTGAAAGTTGTTTCATACCTGTGCACATCAAGACAAAAAAGTTGTTATCTCAGTGCATGCAATGCTTAGACAATACAAATAGCATACATTTCAATTTTCCACCAAAGCACTTACTGCAAACCTAATGGAAACACTTTAGGTCAACTTCCCACATGATTCTGAGATGTCTGAAAGTTGTTTTTTACCTGTGCACATAAAGACAAAAATGTTGATTTCACAGTGAATAGAATGCTTTGACATAAAAGTAGTATACATTTCAATTGTACTCAAAAGTCCTGACTGAAAACCTAATGGATACAGCTTAGGTTAACTTTCCACATGATTATGAGTAGTTTGAAAGCTGTTTCATGGCTGTATACATCAACACAAAAAAGTTGTTATCTCAGGGCATGCAATGCTTAGACAATACAATTAGTATACATTTCAATTTTACAGCAAAGCACTTACTGCAAACCTAATGGAAACACTTTAGGTTAACTTCCCACATGCTTCTGAGATGTCTGAAAGTTCTTTCATACTTGTGCACATAAAGACAAAAAAGTTGATTTCACAGTGAATAGAATGCTTTGACATAAAAGTAGTATACATTTCAATTGTACTCAAAAGTCCTGACTGCAAACCTAATGGATACAGCTTAGGTTAACTTTCCACATGATTATGAGTAGTTCGAAAGCTGTTTCATGGCTGTACACATCAACACAAAAAAGTTGTTATCTCAGTGCATGCAATGCTTAGTCAATACACTTAGTATACATTTCAATTTTACAGCAAAGCACTTACTGCAAACCTAATGCAAACACTTTAGGTTAACTTCCCACATGATTCTGAGATGTCTGAAAGTTGTTTCATACCTGTGCACTTAAAGACAAAAAAGTTGTTTTCTCAGTGCATGCAAAGCTTTGACAATACAAATAGTATACATTTCATTTTTACACCAAAGCACTTACTGCAAACCTAATGGAAACACCTTAGGTTAACTTTCCACATGATTATGAGTAGTTTGAAAGTTGTTTCATGGCTGTACACATCAACACAAAAAAGTTGTTATCTCAGTGAATAGAATGCTTTGACATAAAAGTAGTATACATTTCAATTGTACTCAAAAGTCCTGACTGCAAACCTAATGGAAACACCTTAGGTTAACTTTCCACATGAGTATGACTAGGTTTAAAGTTGTTTCATGCCTCAGTTCATCAAGACAAAAAAGTTTATTTCTCAGTGCTACTATGCTCTGACATTAAGGTAGTATACATCTCAATTTTACTCCAATGTACTTACTGCAATCAAATGGAAACACCTTAGGTTAACTTTCCACATGATTATGAGTAGTTTGAAAGTTGTTTCATGGCTGTACACATCAACACAAAAAAGTTGTTAACTCAGTGCATGCAATGCTTAGACAATACAAATAGTATACATTTCAATTTTACACCAAAGCACTTACTGCAAAACTAATGGAAACACTTTAGGTTAACTTCCCACATGATTCTGAGATGTCTGAAAGTTGTTTCATACCTGTGCACATAAAGACAAAAAAGTTGATTTCACAGTGAATAGAATGCTTTGACATAAAAGTAGTATACATTTCAATTGTACTCAAAAGTCCTGACTGCAAACCTAATGGAAACACCTTAGGTTAATTTTCCACATGAGTATGACCAGGTTTAAAGTTGTTTCATGCCTCAGTTCATCAAGACAAAAAAGTTTCTTTCTCAGTGCTACTATGCTCTGACATTAAGGTAGTATACATCTCAATTTTACTCCAAAGTACTTACTGCAAACAAATGGAAACACCTTAGGTTAACTTCCCACATGATTATTAGTAGTTTGAAAGTTGTTTCCTGGCTGTACACATCAACACAAAAAAGTTGTTATCTCAGTGCATGTAATGCTTAGACAATACAAATAGTATACATTTCAATTTTACACCAAAGCACTTACTGCAAAACTAATGGAAACACTTTAGGTTAACTTCCCACATGATTCTGAGATGTCTGAAAGTTGTTTCATACCTGTGCACATAGAGAGAAAAAAGTTGATTTCACAGTGAATAGAATGCTTTGACATAAAAGTAGTATACATTTCAATTGTACTCAAAAGTCCTGACTGCAAACCTAATAGATACAGCTTAGGTTAACTTTCCACATGATTATGAGTAGTTCGAAAGCTGTTTCATGGCTGTACACATCAACACAAAAAAGTTGTTATCTCAGTGCATGCAATGCTTAGTCAATACAATTAGTATACATTTCAATTTTACAGCAAAGCACTTACTGCAAACCTAATGGAAACACTTTAGGTTAACTTCCCACATGATTCTGAGATGTCCGAAAGTTGTTTCATAGCTGTGCACATAAAGACAAAAAAGTTGTTTTCTCAGTGCATGCAAAGCTTTGACAATACAAATAGTATACATTTCATTTTTACACCAAAGCACTTACTGCAAACCTAATGGAAACACCTTAGGTTAACTTTCCACATGATTATGAGTAGTTTGAAAGTTGTTTCATGGCTGTACACATTAACACAAAAAAGTTGTTATCTCAGTGAATAGAATGCTTTGACATAAAAGTAGTATACATTTCAATTGTACTCAAAAGTCCTGACTGCAAACCTAATGGAAACACCTTAGGTTAACTTTCCACATGAGTATGACCAGGTTTAAAGTTGTTTCATGCCTCAGTTCATCAAGACAAAAAAGTTTCTTTCTCAGTGCTACTATGCTCTGACATTAAGGTAGTATACATCTCAATTTTATTCCAAAGTACTTACTGCAAACAAATGGAAACACCTAAGGTTAACTTCCCACATGATTATTAGTAGTTTGAAAGTTGTTTCCTGGCTGTACACATCAACACAAAAAAGTTGTTATCTCAGTGCATGCAATGCTTAGACAATACAAATAGTATACATTTCAATTTTACACCAAAGCACTTACTGCAAATCTAATGGAAACACTTTAGATTAACTTCCCACATGATTCTGAGATGTCTGAAAGTTGATTCATACGTGTGCACATCAAGACAAAAAAGTTGTTTTCTCAGTGCATGCAAAGCTTTGACAATACCAATAGTATACATTTCAATTTTACACCAAAGCACTTACTGCAAACCTAATGGAAACACCTTAGGTTAACTTTCCACATCATTATGAGTAGTTTGAAAGTTGTTTCATGGCTGTAGACATCAACACAAAAAAGTTGTTATCTCAGTGCATGCAATGCTTAGACAATACAAATAGCATACATTTCAATTTTCCACCAAAGCACTTACTGCAAACCTAATGGAAACACTTTAGGTTAACTTCCCACATGATTCTGAGATGTCTGAAAGTTGTTTTTTTACCTGTGCACATAAAGACAAAAATGTTGATTTCACAGTGAATAGAATGCTTTGACATAAAAGTAGTATACATTTCAATTGTACTCAAAAGTCCTGACTGCAAACCTAATGGATACAGCTTAGGTTAACTTTCCACATGATTATGAGTAGTTTGAAAGCTGTTTCATGGCTGTATACATCAACACAAAAAAGTTGTTATCTCAGGGCATGCAATGCTTAGACAATACAATTAGTATACATTTCAATTTTACAGCAAAGCACTTACTGCAAACCTAATGGAAACACTTTAGGTTAACTTCCCACATGATTCTGAGATGTCTGAAAGTTCTTTCATACTTGTGCACATAAAGACAAAAAAGTTGATTTCACAGTGAATAGAATGCTTTGACATAAAAGTAGTATACATTTCAATTGTACTCAAAGGTCCTGACTGCAAACCTAATGGATACAGCTTAGGTTAACTTTCCACATGATTATGAGTAGTTCGAAAGCTGTTTCATGGCTGTACACATCAACACAAAAAAGTTGTTATCTCAGTGCATGCAATGCTTAGTCAATACAATTAGTATACATTTCAATTTTACAGCAAAGCACTTACTGCAAACCTAATGGAAACACTTTAGGTTAACTTCCCACATGATTCTGAGATGTCTGCAAGTTGTTTCATACCTGTGCACATAAAGACAAAAAAGTTGTTTTCTCAGTGAATAGAATGCTTTGACATAAAAGTAGTATACATTTCAATTGTACTCAAAAGTCCTGACTGCAAACCTAATGGAAACACCTTAGGTTAACTTTCCACATGAGTATGACTAGGTTTAAAGTTGTTTCATGCCTCAGTTCATCAAGACAAAAAAGTTTATTTCTCAGTGCTACTATGCTCTGACATTAAGGTAGTATACATCTCAATTTTACTCCAAAGTACTTACTGCAATCAAATGGAAACACCTTAGGTTGACTTTCCACATGATTATGAGTAGTTTGAAAGTTGATTCATACGTGTGCACATCAAGACAAAAAAGTTGTTTTCTCAGTGCATGCAAAGCTTTGACAATACCAATAGTATACATTTCAATTTTACACCAAAGCACTTACTGCAAACCTAATGGAAACACCTTAGGTTAACTTTCCACATCATTATGAGTAGTTTGAAAGTTGTTTCATGGCTGTAGACATCAACACAAAAAAGTTGTTATCTCAGTGCATGCAATGCTTAGACAATACAAATAGCATACATTTCAATTTTCCACCAAAGCACTTACTGCAAACCTAATGGAAACACTTTAGGTTAACTTCCCACATGATTCTGAGATGTCTGAAAGTTGTTTTTTACCTGTGCACTTAAAGACAAAAATGTTGATTTCACAGTGAATAGAATGCTTTGACATAAAAGTAGTATACATTTCAATTGTACTCAAAAGTCCTGACTGCAAACCTAATGGATACAGCTTAGGTTAACTTCCCACATGATTCTGAGATGTCTGAAAGTTGTTTCATAGCTGTGCACATCAAGACAAAAAAGTTGTTTTCTCAGTGCATGCAATGCTTTTAGAATACAAATAGTATACAGTTCAATGTTACACCAAAGCACTTACTGCAAACCTAATGGAAACACCTTAGGTTAACTTTCCACATGATTATGAGTAGTTTCAAAGTTGTTTCATGTCTGTACACATCAACAAAAAAAAGTTGTTATCTCAGTGCATGCAATGCATAGACAATACAAATAGCATACATTTCAATTTTCCACCAGAGCACTTACTGCAAACCTAATGGAAACACTTTAGATTAACTTCCCACATGATTCTGAGATGTCTGAAAGTTGTTTCATACCTGTGCACATCAAGACAAAAAAGTTGTTTTCTCAGTGCATGCAAAGCTTTGACAATACCAATAGTATACATTTCAATTTTACACCAAAGCACTTACTGCAAACCTAATGGAAACACCTTAGGTTAACTTTCCACATGATTATGAGTAGTTTGAAAGTTGTTTCATGGCTGTACACATCAACACAAAAAAGTTGTTATCTCAGTGCATGCAATGCTTAGACAATACAAATAGCATACATTTCAATTTTCCACCAAAGCACTTACTGCAAACCTAATGGAAACACTTTAGATTAACTTCCCACATGATTCTGAGATGTCTGAAAGTTGTTTCATAGCTGTGCACATCAAGACAAAAAAGTTGTTTTCTCAGTGCATGCAAAGCTTTGACAATACAAATAGTATACATTTCAATTTTACACCAAAGCACTTACTGCAAACCTAATGGAAACACCTTAGGTTAACTTTCCACATGATTATGAGTAGTTTGAAAGCTGTTTCATGGCTGTATACATCAACACAAAAAAGTTGTTATCTCAGTGCATGCAATGCTTAGACAATACAATTAGTATACATTTCAATTTTACAGCAAAGCACTTACTGTAAACCTAATGGAAACACTTTAGGTTAACTTCCCACATGATTCTGAGATGTCTGAAAGTTGTTTCATACTTGTGCACATAAAGACAAAAAAGTTGATTTCACAGTGAATAGAATGCTTTGACATAAAAGTAGTATACATTTCAATTGTACTCAAAAGTCCTGACTGCAAACCTAATAGATACAGCTTAGGTTAACTTTCCACATGATTATGAGTAGTTCGAAAGCTGTTTCATGGCTGTACACATCAACACAAAAAAGTTCTTATCTCAGTGCATGCAATGCTTAGTCAATACAATTAGTATACATTTCAATTTTACAGCAAAGCACTTACTGCAAACCTAATGGAAACACTTTAGGTTAACTTCCCACATGATTCTGAGATGTCTGAAAGTTGATTCATACGTGTGCACATCAAGACAAAAAAGTTGTTTTCTCAGTGCATGCAAAGCTTTGACAATACCAATAGTATACATTTCAATTTTACACCAAAGTACTTACTGCAAACCTAATGGAAACACCTTAGGTTAACTTTCCACATCATTATGAGTAGTTTGAAAGTTGATTCATGGCTGTACACATCAACACAAAAAAGTTGTTATCTCAGTGCATGCAATGCTTAGACAATACAAATAGCATACATTTCAATTTTCCACCAAAGCACTTACTGCAAACCTAATGGAAACACTTTAGGTTAACTTCCCACATGATTCTGAGATGTCTGAAAGTTGTTTTTTACCTGTGCACATAAAGACAAAAATGATGATTTCACAGTGAATAGAATGCTTTGACATAAAAGTAGTATACATTTCAATTGTACTCAAAAGTCCTGACTGCAAACCTAATGGATACAGCTTAGGTTAACTTTCCACATGATTATGAGTAGTTTGAAAGCTGTTTCATGGCTGTATACATCAACACAAAAAAGTTGTTATCTCAGGGCATGCAATGCTTAGACAATACAATTAGTATACATTTCAATTTTACAGTAAAGTACTTACTGCAAACCTAATGGAAACACTTTAGGTTAACTTCCCACATGATTCTAAGATGTCTGAAAGTTGTTTCATACTTGTGCACATAAAGACAAAAAAGTTGATTTCACAGTGAATAGAATGCTTTGACATAAAAGTAGTATACATTTCAATTGTACTCAAAAGTCCTGACTGCAAACCTAATGGATACAGCTTAGGTTAACTTTCCACATGATTATGAGTAGTTCGAAAGCTGTTTCATGGCTGTTACACATCAACACAAAAAAGTTGTTATCTCAGTGCATGCAATGCTTAGTCAATACAATTAGTATACATTTCAATTTTACAGCAAAGCCCTTACTGCAAACCTAATGGAAACACTTTAGGTTAACTTCCTACATGATTCTGAGATGTCTGAAAGTTGTTTCATACCTGTGCACATAAAGACAAAAAAGTTGTTTTCTCAGTGCATGCAAAGCTTTGACAATACAAATAGTATACATTTCATTTTTAAACCAAAGCATTTACTGCAAACCTAATGGAAACACCTTAGGTTAACTTTCCACATGATTATGAGTAGTTTGAAAGTTGTTTCATGGCTGTACACATCAACACAAAAAAGTTGTTATCTCAGTGCATGCAAAGCTTTGACAATACCAATAGTATACATTTCAATTTTACACCAAAGCTCTTACTGCAAACCTAATGGAAACACCTTAGGTTAACTTTCCACATGATTATGAGTAGTTTGAAAGTTGTTTCATGGCTGTAGACATCAACACAAAAAAGTTGTTATCTCAGTGCATGCAATGCTTAGACAATACAAATAGCATACATTTCAATTTTCCACCAAAGCACTTACTGCAAACCTAATGGAAACACTTTAGGTTAACTTCCCACATGATTCTGAGATGTCTGAAAGTTGTTTCATACTTGTGCACATAAAGACAAAAAAGTTGATTTCACAGTGAATAGAATGCTTTGACATAAAAGTAGTATACATTTCAATTGTACTCAAAAGTCCTGACTGCAAACCTAATAGATACAGCTTAGGTTAACTTTCCACATGATTATGAGTAGTTCGAAAGCTGTTTCATGGCTGTACACATCAACACAAAAAAGTTCTTATCTCAGTGCATGCAATGCTTAGTCAATACAATTAGTATACATTTCAATTTTACAGCAAAGCACTTACTGCAAACCTAATGGAAACACTTTAGGTTAACTTCCCACATGATTCTGAGATGTCTGAAAGTTGATTCATACGTGTGCACATCAAGACAAAAAAGTTGTTTTCTCAGTGCATGCAAAGCTTTGACAATACCAATAGTATACATTTCAATTTTACACCAAAGTACTTACTGCAAACCTAATGGAAACACCTTAGGTTAACTTTCCACATCATTATGAGTAGTTTGAAAGTTGATTCATGGCTGTACACATCAACACAAAAAAGTTGTTATCTCAGTGCATGCAATGCTTAGACAATACAAATAGCATACATTTCAATTTTCCACCAAAGCACTTACTGCAAACCTAATGGAAACACTTTAGGTTAACTTCCCACATGATTCTGAGATGTCTGAAAGTTGTTTTTTACCTGTGCACATAAAGACAAAAATGATGATTTCACAGTGAATAGAATGCTTTGACATAAAAGTAGTATACATTTCAATTGTACTCAAAAGTCCTGACTGCAAACCTAATGGATACAGCTTAGGTTAACTTTCCACATGATTATGAGTAGTTTGAAAGCTGTTTCATGGCTGTATACATCAACACAAAAAAGTTGTTATCTCAGGGCATGCAATGCTTAGACAATACAATTAGTATACATTTCAATTTTACAGTAAAGTACTTACTGCAAACCTAATGGAAACACTTTAGGTTAACTTCCCACATGATTCTAAGATGTCTGAAAGTTGTTTCATACTTGTGCACATAAAGACAAAAAAGTTGATTTCACAGTGAATAGAATGCTTTGACATAAAAGTAGTATACATTTCAATTGTACTCAAAAGTCCTGACTGCAAACCTAATGGATACAGCTTAGGTTAACTTTCCACATGATTATGAGTAGTTCGAAAGCTGTTTCATGGCTGTTACACATCAACACAAAAAAGTTGTTATCTCAGTGCATGCAATGCTTAGTCAATACAATTAGTATACATTTCAATTTTACAGCAAAGCCCTTACTGCAAACCTAATGGAAACACTTTAGGTTAACTTCCTACATGATTCTGAGATGTCTGAAAGTTGTTTCATACCTGTGCACATAAAGACAAAAAAGTTGTTTTCTCAGTGCATGCAAAGCTTTGACAATACAAATAGTATACATTTCATTTTTAAACCAAAGCATTTACTGCAAACCTAATGGAAACACCTTAGGTTAACTTTCCACATGATTATGAGTAGTTTGAAAGTTGTTTCATGGCTGTACACATCAACACAAAAAAGTTGTTATCTCAGTGCATGCAAAGCTTTGACAATACCAATAGTATACATTTCAATTTTACACCAAAGCTCTTACTGCAAACCTAATGGAAACACCTTAGGTTAACTTTCCACATGATTATGAGTAGTTTGAAAGTTGTTTCATGGCTGTAGACATCAACACAAAAAAGTTGTTATCTCAGTGCATGCAATGCTTAGACAATACAAATAGCATACATTTCAATTTTCCACCAAAGCACTTACTGCAAACCTAATGGAAACACTTTAGGTTAACTTCCCACATGATTCTGAGATGTCTGAAAGTTGTTTCATACTTGTGCACATAAAGACAAAAAAGTTGATTTCACAGTGAATAGAATGGTTTGACATAAAAGTAGTATACATTTCAATTGTACTCAAAAGTCCTGACTGCAAACCTAATGGATACAGCTTAGGTTAACTTTCCACATGATTATGAGTAGTTCGAAAGCTGTTTCATGGCTGTACACATCAACACAAAAAAGTTGTTATCTCAGTGCATGCAATGCTTAGTCAATACAATTAGTATACATTTCAATTTTACAGCAAAGCACTTACTGCAAACCTAATGGAAACACTTTAGGTTAACTTCCCACATGATTCTGAGATGTCTGAAAGTTGTTTCATACCTATGCACATAAAGACAAAAAAGTTGATTTCACAGTGAATAGAATGCTTTGACAAAAAAGTAGTATACATTTCAATTGTACTCAAAAGTCCTGACTGCAAACCTAATGGAAACACCTTAGGTTAACTTTCCACATGAGTATGACCAGGTTTAAAGTTGTTTCATGCCTCAGTTCATCAAGACAAAAAATTTTCTTTCTCAGTGCTACTATGCTCTGACATTAAGGTAGTATACATCTCAATTTTACTCCAAAGTACTTACTGCAAACAAATGGAAACACCTAAGGTTAACTTCCCACATGATTATTAGTAGTTTGAAAGTTGTTTCCTGGCTGTACACATCAACACAAAAAAGTTGTTATCTCAGTGCATGCAATGCTTAGACAATACAAATAGTATACATTTCAATTTTACACCAAAGCATTTACTGCAAATCTAATGGAAACACTTTAGATTAACTTCCCACATGATTCTGAGATGTCTGAAAGTTGATTCATACGTGTGCACATCAAGACAAAAAAGTTGTTTTCTCAGTGCATGCAAAGCTTTGACAATACCAATAGTATACATTTCAATTTTACACCAAAGCACTTACTGCAAACCTAATGGAAACACCTTAGGTTAACTTTCCACATCATTATGAGTAGTTTGAAAGTTGTTTCATGGCTGTAGACATCAACACAAAAACGTTGTTATCTCAGTGCATGCAATGCTTAGACAATACAAATAGCATACATTTCAATTTTCCACCAAAGCACTTACTGCAAACCTAATGGAAACACTTTAGGTTAACTTCCCACATGATTCTGAGATGTCTGAAAGTTGTTTCATACCTGTGCACATAAAGACAAAAAAGTTGTTTTCTCAGTGCATGCAAAGCTTTGACAATACAAATAGTATACATTTCATTTTTACACCAAAGCACTTACTGCAAACCTAATGGAAACACTTTAGGTTAACTTCTCACATGATTATGAGTAGTTTGAAAGTTGTTTCATGGCTCTACACATCAACACAAAACAGTTGCTATCTCAGTGCATGCAATGCTTAGAGAATACAAATAGTATACATTTCAATTTTACACCAAAGTCCTTACTGCAAACCTAATGGAAACAACTTAGATTAACTTCCCACATGATTCTGAGATGTCTGAAAGTTGTTTCATACCTGTGCACATCAAGACAAAAAAGTTGTTATCTCAGTGCATGCAATGCTTAGACAATACAAATAGCATACATTTCAATTTTCCACCAAAGCACTTACTGCAAACCTAATGGAAACACTTTAGGTTAACTTCCCACATGATTCTGAGATGTCTGAAAGTTGTTTTTTACCTGTGCACATAAAGACAAAAATGTTGATTTCACAGTGAATAGAATGCTTTGACATAAAAGTAGTATACATTTCAATTGTACTCAAAAGTCCTGACTGCAAACCTAATGGATACAGCTTAGGTTAACTTTCCACATGATTATGAGTAGTTTGAAAGCTGTTTCATGGCTGTATACATCAACACAAAAAAGTTGTTATCTCAGTGCATGCAATGCTTAGTCAATACAATTAGTATACATTTCAATTTTACAGCAAAGCACTTACTGCAAACCTAATGGAAACACTTTAGGTTAACTTCCCACATGATTCTGAGATGTCTGAAAGTTGTTTCATACCTATGCACATAAAGCCAAAAAAGTTGATTTCACAGTGAATAGAATGCTTTGACATAAAAGTAGTATACATTTCAATTGTACTCAAAAGTCCTGACTGCAAACCTAATGGAAACACCTTAGGTTAACTTTCCACATGAGTATGACCAGGTTTAAAGTTGTTTCATGCCTCAGTTCATCAAGTCAAAAAAGTTTCTTTCTCAGTGCTACTATGCTCTGTCATTAAGGTAGTATACATCTCAATTTTACTCCAAAGTACTTACTGCAAACAAATGGAAACACCTAAGGTTAACTTCCCACATGATTATTAGTAGTTTGAAAGTTGTTTCCTGGCTGTACACATCAACACAAAAAAGTTGTTATCTCAGTGCATGGAATGCTTAGACAATACAAATAGTATACATTTCAATTTTACACCAAAGCACTTACTGCAAATCTAATGGAAACACTTTAGATTAACTTCCCACATGATTCTGAGATGTCTGAAAGTTGTTTCATACTTGTGCACATAAAGACAAAAAAGTTGATTTCACAGTGAATAGAATGGTTTGACATAAAAGTAGTATACATTTCAATTGTACTCAAAAGTCCTGACTGCAAACCTAATGGATACAGCTTAGGTTAACTTTCCACATGATTATGAGTAGTTCGAAAGCTGTTTCATGGCTGTACACATCAACACAAAAAAGTTGTTATCTCACTGCATGCAATGCTTAGTCAATACAATTAGTATACATTTCAATTTTACAGCAAAGCACTTACTGCAAACCTAATGGAAACACTTTAGGTTAACTTCCCACATGATTCTGAGATGTCTGAAAGTTGTTTCATACCTATGCACATAAAGCCAAAAAAGTTGATTTCACAGTGAATAGAATGCTTTGACATAAAAGTAGTATACATTTCAATTGTACTCAAAAGTCCTGACTGCAAACCTAATGGAAACAGCTTAGGTTAACTTTCCACATGAGTATGACCAGGTTTAAAGTTGTTTCATGCCTCAGTTCATCAAGACAAAAAAGTTTCTTTCTCAGTGCTACTATGCTCTGACATTAAGGTAGTATACATCTCAATTTTACTCCAAAGTACTTACTGCAAACAAATGGAAACACCTAAGATTAACTTCCCACATGATTATTAGTAGTTTGAAAGTTGTTTCCTGGCTGTACACATCAACACAAAAAAGTTGTTATCTCAGTGCATGGAATGCTTAGACAATACAAATAGTATACATTTCAATTTTACACCAAAGCACTTACTGCAAATCTAATGGAAACACTTTAGATTAACTTCCCACATGATTCTGAGATGTCTGAAAGTTGATTCATACGTGTGCACATCAAGACAAAGAAGTTGTTTTCTCAGTGCATGCAAAGCTTTGACAATACCAATAGTATACATTTCAATTTTACACCAAAGCACTTACTGCAAACCTAATGGAAACACCTTAGGTTAACTTTCCACATCATTATGAGTAGTTTGAAAGTTGTTTCATGGCTGTAGACATCAACACAAAAAAGTTGTTATCTCAGTGCATGCAATGCTTAGACAATACAAATAGCATACATTTCAATTTTCCACCAAAGCACTTACTGCAAACCTAATGGAAACACTTTAGGTTAACTTCCCACATGATTCTGAGATGTCTGAAAGTTGTTTTTTACCTGTGCACATAAAGACAAAAATGTTGATTTCACAGTGAATAGAATGCTTTGACATAAAAGTAGTATACATTTCAATTGTACTCAAAAGTCCTGACTGCAAACCTAATGGATAGAGCTTAGGTTAACTTTCCACATGATTATGAGTAGTTTGAAAGCTGTTTCATGGCTGTATACATCAACACAAAAAAGTTTTTATCTCAGGGCATGCAATGCTTAGACAATACAATTAGTATACATTTCAATTTACCAGCAAAGCACTTACTGCAAACCTAATGGAAACACTTTAGGTTAACTTCCCACATGATTCTGAGATGTCTGAAAGTTGTTTCATACCTGTGCACATAAAGACAAAAAAGTTGTTTTCTCAGTGAATAGAATGTTTTGACATAAAAGTAGTATACATTTCAATTGTACTCAAAAGTCCTGACTGCAAACCTAATGGAAACACCTTAGGTTAACTTTCCACATGAGTATGACTAGGTTTAAAGTTGTTTCATGCCTCAGTTCATCAAGACAAAAAAGTTTATTTCTCAGTGCTACTATGCTCTGACATTAAGGTAGTATACATCTCAATTTTACTCCAAAGTACTTACTGCAATCAAATGGAAACACCTTAGGTTGACTTTCCACATGATTATGAGTAGTTTGAAAGTTGTTTCATGGCTGTACACATCAACACAAAAAAGTTGTTAACTCAGTGCATGCAATGCTTAGACAATGCAAATAGTATACATTTCAAATTTACACCAAAGCACTTACTGCAAAACTAATGGAAACACTTTAGGTTAACTTCCCACATGATTCTGAGATGTCTGAAAGTTGTTTCATACCTATGCACATAAAGACAAAAAAGTTGATTTCACAGTGAATAGAATGCTTTGACATAAAAGTAGTATACATTTCAATTGTACTCAAAAGTCCTGACTGCAAACCTAATGGAAACACCTTAGGTTAACTTTCCACATGAGTATGACCAGGTTTAAAGTTGTTTCATGCCTCAGTTCATCAAGACAAAAAAGTTTCTTTCTCAGTGCTACTATGCTCTGACATTAAGGTAGTATACATCTCAATTTTACTCCAAAGTACTTACTGCAAACAAATGGAAACACCTAAGGTTAACTTCCCACATGATTATTAGTAGTTTGAAAGTTGTTTCCTGGCTGTACACATCAACACAAAAAAGTTGTTATCTCAGTGCATGCAATGCTTAGACAATACAAATAGTATACATTTCAATTTTACACCAAAGCACTTACTGCAAATCTAATGGAAACACTTTAGATTAACTTCCCACATGATTCTGAGATGTCTGAAAGTTGATTCATACGTGTGCACATCAAGACAAAAAAGTTGTTTTCTCAGTGCATGCAAAGCTTTGACAATACCAATAGTATACATTTCAATTTTACACCAAAGTACTTACTGCAAACCTAATGGAAACACTTTAGGTTAACTTCCCACATGATTCTGAGATGTCTGAAAGTTGTTTTTTACCTGTGCACATAAAGACAAAAATGTTGATTTCACAGTGAATAGAATGCTTTGACATAAAAGTAGTATACATTTCAATTGTACTCAAAAGTCCTGACTGCAAACCTAATGGATACAGCTTAGGTTAACTTTCCACATGATTATGAGTAGTTTGAAAGCTGTTTCATGGCTGTATACATCAACACAAAAAAGTTGTTATCTCAGTGCATGCAATGCTTAGACAATACAATTAGTATACATTTCAATTTTACAGTAAAGTACTTACTGCAAACCTAATGGAAACACTTTAGGTTAACTTCCCACATGATTCTAAGATGTCTGAAAGTTGTTTCATACTTGTGCACATAAAGACAAAAAAGTTGATTTCACAGTGAATAGAATGCTTTGACATAAAAGTAGTATACATTTCAATTGTACTCAAAAGTCCTAACTGCAAACCTAATGGATACAGCTTAGGTTAACTTTCCACATGATTATGAGTAGTTCGAAAGCTGTTTCATGGCTGTTACACATCAACACAAAAAAGTTGTTATCTCAGTGCATGCAATGCTTAGTCAATACAATTAGTATACATTTCAATTTTACAACAAAGCACTTACTGCAAACCTAATGGAAACACTTTAGGTTAACTTCCCACATGATTCTGAGATGTCTGAAAGTTGTTTCATACCTGTGCACATAAAGACAAAAAAGTTGTTTTCTCAGTGCATGCAAAGCTTTGACAATACAAATAGTATACATTTCATTTTTAAACCAAAGCACTTACTGCAAACCTAATGGAAACACCTTAGGTTAACTTTCCACATGATTATGAGTAGTTTGAAAGTTGTTTCATGGCTGTACACATCAACACAAAAAAGTTGTTATCTCAGTGCATGCAAAGCTTTGACAATACCAATAGTATACATTTCAATTTTACACCAAAGCTCTTACTGCAAACCTAATGGAAACACCTTAGGTTAACTTTCCACATGATTATGAGTAGTTTGAAAGTTGTTTCATGGCTGTAGACATCAACACAAAAAAGTTGTTATCTCAGTGCATGCAATGCTTAGACAATGCAAATAGCATACATTTCAATTTTCCACCAAAGCACTTACTGCAAACCTAATGGAAACACTTTAGGTTAACTTCCCACATGATTCTGAGATGTCTGAAAGTTGTTTCATACTTGTGCACATAAAGACAAAAAAGTTGATTTCACAGTGAATAGAATGCTTTGACATAAAAGTAGTATACATTTCAATTGTACTCAAAAGTCCTGACTGCAAACCTAATGGATACAGCTTAGGTTAACTTTCCACATGATTATGAGTAGTTCGAAAGCTGTTTCATGGCTGTACACATCAACACAAAAAAGTTGTTATCTCAGTGCATGCAATGCTTAGTCAATACAATTAGTATACATTTCAATTTTACAGCAAAGCACTTACTGCAAACCTAATGGAAACACTTTAGGTTAACTTCCCACATGATTCTGAGATGTCTGAAAGATGTTTCATACCTATGCACATAAAGACAAAAAAGTTGATTTCACAGTGAATAGAATGCTTTGACATAAAAGTAGTATACATTTCAATTGTACTCAAAAGTCCTGACTGCAAACCTAATGGAAACACCTTAGGTTAACTTTCCACATGAGTATGACCAGGTTTAAAGTTGTTTCATGCCTCAGTTCATCAAGACAAAAAAGTTTCTTTCTCAGTGCTACTATGCTCTGACATTAAGGTAGTATACATCTCAATTTTACTCCAAAGTACTTACTGCAAACAAATGGAAACACCTAAGGTTAACTTCCCACATGATTATTAGTAGTTTGAAAGTTGTTTCCTGGCTGTACACATCAACACAAAAAAGTTGTTATCTCAGTGCATGCAATGCTTAGACAATACAAATAGTATACATTTCAATTTTACACCAAAGCACTTACTGCAAATCTAATGGAAACACTTTAGATTAACTTCCCACATGATTCTGAGATGTCTGAAAGTTGATTCATACGTGTGCACATCAAGACAAAAAAGTTGTTTTCTCAGTGCATGCAAAGCTTTGACAATACCAATAGTATACATTTCAATTTTACACCAAAGCACTTACTGCAAACCTAATGGAAACACCTTAGGTTAACTTTCCACATCATTATGAGTAGTTTGAAAGTTGTTTCATGGCTGTAGACATCAACACAAAAAAGTTGTTATCTCAGTGCATGCAATGCTTAGACAATACAAATAGCATACATTTCAATTTTCCACCAAAGCACTTACTGCAAACCTAATGGAAACACTTTAGGTTAACTTCCACATGATTCTGAGATGTCTGAAAGTTGTTTCATACTTGTGCACATAAAGACAAAAAAGTTGATTTCACAGTGAATAGAATGCTTTGACATAAGAGTAGTATACATTTCAATTGTACTCAAAAGTCCTGACTGCAAACCTAATGGATACAGCTTAGGTTAACTTTCCACATGATTATGAGTAGTTCGAAAGCTGTTTCATGGCTGTACACATCAACAGAAAAAAGTTGTTATCTCAGTGCATGCAATGCTTAGTCAATACAATTAGTATACATTTCAATTTTACAACAAAGCACTTACTGCAAACCTAATGGAAACACTTTAGGTTAACTTCCCACATGATTCTGAGATGTCTGAAAGTTGTTTCATACCTGTGCACATAAAGACAAAAAAGTTGTTTTCTCAGTGCATGCAAAGCTTTGACAATACAAATAGTATACATTTCATTTTTACACCAAAGCACTTACTGCAAACCTAATGGAAACACTTTAGGTTAACTTCTCACATGATTATGAGTAGTTTGAAAGTTGTTTCATAGCTGTACACATCAACACAAAACAGTTGCTATCTCAGTGCATGCAATGCTTAGAGAATACAAATAGTATACATTTCAATTTTACACCAAAGTCCTTACTGCAAACCTAATGGAAACAACTTAGATTAACTTCCCACATGATTCTGAGATGTCTGAAAGTTGTTTCATACCTGTGCACATCAAGACAAAAAAGTTGTTATCTCAGTGCATGCAATGCTTAGACAATACAAATAGCATACATTTCAATTTTCCACCAAAGCACTTACTGCAAACCTAATGGAAACACTTTAGGTTAACTTCCCACATGATTCTGAGATGTCTGAAAGTTGTTTTTTACCTGTGCACATAAAGACAAAAATGTTGATTTCACAGTGAATAGAATGCTTTGACATAAAAGTAGTATACATTTCAATTGTACTCAAAAGTCCTGACTGCAAACCTAATGGATACAGCTTAGGTTAACTTTCCACATGATTATGAGTAGTTTGAAAGCTGTTTCATGGCTGTATACATCAACACAAAAAAGTTGTTATCTCAGTGCATGCAATGCTTAGACAATACAATTAGTATACATTTCAATTTTACAGTAAAGTACTTACTGCAAACCTAATGGAAACACTTTAGGTTAACTTCCCACATGATTCTAAGATGTCTGAAAGTTGTTTCATACTTGTGCACATAAAGACAAAAAAGTTGATTTCACAGTGAATAGAATGCTTTGACATAAAAGTAGTATACATTTCAATTGTACTCAAAAGTCCTGACTGCAAACCTAATGGATACAGCTTAGGTTAACTTTCCACATGATTATGAGTAGTTCGAAAGCTGTTTCATGGCTGTTACACATCAACACAAAAAAGTTGTTATCTCAGTGCATGCAATGCTTAGTCAATACAATTAGTATACATTTCAATTTTACAGCAAAGCACTTACTGCAAACCTAATGGAAACACTTTAGGTTAACTTCCCACATGATTCTGAGATGTCTGAAAGTTGTTTCATACCTGTGCACATAAAGACAAAAAAGTTGTTTTCTCAGTGCATGCAAAGCTTTGACAATACAAATAGTATACATTTCATTTTTAAACCAAAGCACTTACTGCAAACCTAATGGAAACACCTTAGGTTAACTTTCACATGATTATGAGTAGTTTGAAAGTTGTTTCATGGCTGTACACATCAACACAAAAAAGTTGTTATCTCAGTGCATGCAAAGCTTTGACAATACCAATAGTATACATTTCAATTTTACACCAAAGCTCTTACTGCAAACCTAATGGAAACACCTTAGGTTAACTTTCCACATGATTATGAGTAGTTTGAAAGTTGTTTCATGGCTGTAGACATCAACACAAAAAAGTTGTTATCTCAGTGCATGCAATGCTTAGACAATACAAATAGCATACATTTCAATTTTCCACCAAAGCACTTACTGCAAACCTAATGGAAACACTTTAGGTTAACTTCCCACATGATTCTGAGATGTCTGAAAGTTGTTTCATACTTGTGCACATAAAGACAAAAAAGTTGATTTCACAGTGAATAGAATGCTTTGACATAAAAGTAGTATACATTTCAATTGTACTCAAAAGTCCTGACTGCAAACCTAATGGATACAGCTTAGGTTAACTTTCCACATGATTATGAGTAGTTCGAAAGCTGTTTCATGGCTGTACACATCAACACAAAAAAGTTGTTATCTCAGTGCATGCAATGCTTAGTCAATACAATTAGTATACATTTCAATTTTACAGCAAAGCACTTACTGCAAACCTAATGGAAACACTTTAGGTTAACTTCCCACATGATTCTGAGATGTCTGAAAGATGTTTCATACCTATGCACATAAAGACAAAAAAGTTGATTTCACAGTGAATAGAATGCTTTGACATAAAAGTAGTATACATTTCAATTGTACTCAAAAGTCCTGACTGCAAACCTAATGGAAACACCTTAGGTTAACTTTCCACATGAGTATGACCAGGTTTAAAGTTGTTTCATGCCTCAGTTCATCAAGACAAAAAAGTTTCTTTCTCAGTGCTACTATGCTCTGACATTAAGGTAGTATACATCTCAATTTTACTCCAAAGTACTTACTGCAAACAAATGGAAACACCTAAGGTTAACTTCCCACATGATTATTAGTAGTTTGAAAGTTGTTTCCTGGCTGTACACATCAACACAAAAAAGTTGTTATCTCAGTGCATGCAATGCTTAGACAATACAAATAGTATACATTTCAATTTTACACCAAAGCACTTACTGCAAATCTAATGGAAACACTTTAGATTAACCACATGATTCTGAGATGTCTGAAAGTTGATTCATACGTGTGCACATCAAGACAAAAAAGTTGTTTTCTCAGTGCATGCAAAGCTTTGACAATACCAATAGTATACATTTCAATTTTACACCAAAGCACTTACTGCAAACCTAATGGAAACACCTTAGGTTAACTTTCCACATCATTATGAGTAGTTTGAAAGTTGTTTCATGGCTGTAGACATCAACACAAAAAAGTTGTTATCTCAGTGCATGCAATGCTTAGACAATACAAATAGCATACATTTCAATTTTCCACCAAAGCACTTACTGCAAACCTAATGGAAACACTTTAGGTTAACTTCCCACATGATTCTGAGATGTCTGAAAGTTGTTTCATACTTGTGCACATAAAGACAAAAAAGTTGATTTCACAGTGAATAGAATGCTTTGACATAAGAGTAGTATACATTTCAATTGTACTCAAAAGTCCTGACTGCAAACCTAATGGATACAGCTTAGGTTAACTTTCCACATGATTATGAGTAGTTCGAAAGCTGTTTCATGGCTGTACACATCAACACAAAAACGTTGTTATCTCAGTGCATGCAATGCTTAGTCAATACAATTAGTATACATTTCAATTTTACAACAAAGCACTTACTGCAAACCTAATGGAAACACTTTAGGTTAACTTCCCACATGATTCTGAGATGTCTGAAAGTTGTTTCATACCTGTGCACATCAAGACAAAAAAGTTGTTATCTCAGTGCATGCAATGCTTAGACAATACAAATAGCATACATTTCAATTTTCCACCAAAGCACTTACTGCAAACCTAATGGAAACACTTTAGGTTAACTTCCCACATGATTCTGAGATGTCTGAAAGTTGTTTTTTACCTGTGCACATAAAGACAAAAATGTTGATTTCACAGTGAATAGAATGCTTTGACATAAAAGTAGTATACATTTCAATTGTACTCGAAAGTCCTGACTGCAAACCTAATGGATACAGCTTAGGTTAACTTTCCACATGAGTATGACCAGGTTTAAAGTTGTTTCATGCCTCAGTTCATCAAGACAAAAAAGTTTCTTTCTCAGTGCTACTATGCTCTGACATTAAGGTAGTATACATCTCAATTTTACTCCAAAGTACTTACTGCAAACAAATGGAAACACCTAAGGTTAACTTCCCACATGATTATTAGTAGTTTGAAAGTTGTTTCCTGGCTGTACACATCAACACAAAAAAGTTGTTATCTCAGTGCATGCAATGCTTAGACAATACAAATAGTATACATTTCAATTTTACACCAAAGCACTTACTGCAAATCTAATGGAAACACTTTAGATTAACTTCCCACATGATTCTGAGATGTCTGAAAGTTGATTCATACGTGTGCACATCAAGACAAAAAAAGTTGTTTTCTCAGTGCATGCAAAGCTTTGACAATACCAATAGTATACATTTCAATTTTACACCAAAGCACTTACTGCAAACCTAATGGAAACACCTTAGGTTAACTTTCCACATCATTATGAGTAGTTTGAAAGTTGTTTCATGGCTGTAGACATCAACACAAAAAAGTTGTTATCTCAGTGCATGCAATGCTTAGACAATACAAATAGCATACATTTCAATTTTCCACCAAAGCACTTACTGCAAACCTAATGGAAACACTTTAGGTTAACTTCCCACATGATTCTGAGATGTCTGAAAGTTGTTTTTTACCTGTGCACATAAAGACAAAAATGTTGATTTCACAGTCAATAGAATGCTTTGACATAAAAGTAGTATACATTTCAATTGTACTCAAAAGTCCTGACTGCAAACCTAATGGATACAGCTTAGGTTAACTTTCCACATGATTATGAGTAGTTTGAAAGCTGTTTCATGGCTGTATACATCAACACAAAAAAGTTGTTATCTCAGGGCATGCAATGCTTAGACAATACAATTAGTATACATTTCAATTTACCAGCAAAGCACTTACTGCAAACCTAATGGAAACACTTTAGGTTAACTTCCCACATGATTCTGAGATGTCTGAAAGTTGTTTCATACCTGTGCACATAAAGACAAAAAAGTTGTTTTCTCAGTGAATAGAATGCTTTGACATAAAAGTAGTATACATTTCAATTGTACTCAAAAGTCCTGACTGCAAACCTAATGGAAACACCCTTAGGTAACTTTCCACATGAGTATGACTAGGTTTAAAGTTGTTTCATGCCTCAGTTCATCAAGACAAAAAAAGTTTATTTCTCAGTGCTACTATGCTCTGACATTAAGGTAGTATACATCTCAATTTTACTCCAAAGTACTTACTGCAATCAAATGGAAACACCTTAGGTTGACTTTCCACATGATTATGAGTAGTTTGAAAGTTGTTTCATGGCTGTACACATCAACACAAAAAAGTTGTTAACTCAGTGCATGCAATGCTTAGACAATGCAAATAGTATACATTTCAAATTTACACCAAAGCACTTACTGCAAAACTAATGGAAACACTTTAGGTTAACTTCCCACATGATTCTGAGATGTCTGAAAGTTGTTTCATACCTATGCACATAAAGACAAAAAAGTTGATTTCACAGTGAATAGAATGCTTTGACATAAAAGTAGTATACATTTCAATTGTACTCAAAAGTCCTGACTGCAAACCTAATGGAAACACCTTAGGTTAACTTTCCACATGAGTATGACCAGGTTTAAAGTTGTTTCATGCCTCAGTTCATCAAGACAAAAAAGTTTCTTTCTCAGTGCTACTATGCTCTGACATTAAGGTAGTATACATCTCAATTTTACTCCAAAGTACTTACTGCAAACAAATGGAAACACCTAAGGTTAACTTCCCACATGATTATTAGTAGTTTGAAAGTTGTTTCCTGGCTGTACACATCAATACAAAAAAGTTGTTATCTCAGTGCATGCAATGCTTAGACAATACAAATAGTATACATTTCAATTTTACACCAAAGCACTTACTGCAAACCTAATGGAAACACTTTAGGTTAACTTCCCACATGATTCTGAGATGTCTGAAAGTTGTTTTTTACCTGTGCACATAAAGACAAAAATGTTGATTTCACAGTGAATAGAATGCTTTGACATAAAAGTAGTATACATTTCAATTGTACTCAAAAGTCCTGACTGCAAACCTTAATGGATACAGCTTAGGTTAACTTTCCACATGATTATGAGTAGTTTGAAAGGCTGTTTCATGGCTGTATACATCAACACAAAAAAGTTGTTATCTCAGGGCATGCAATGCTTAGACAATACAATTAGTATACATTTCAATTTACCAGCAAAGCACTTACTGCAAACCTAATGGAAACACTTTAGGTTAACTTCCCACATGATTCTGAGATGTCTGAAAGTTGTTTCATACCTGTGCACATAAAGACAAAAAAGTTGTTTTCTCAGTGAATAGAATGTTTGACATAAAACGTAGTATACATTTCAATTGTACTCAAAAGTCCTGACTGCAAACCTAATGGAAACACCTTAGGTTAACTTTCCACATGAGTATGACTAGGTTTAAAGTTGTTTCATGCCTCAGTTCATCAAGACAAAAAAGTTTATTTCTCAGTCCTACTATGCTCTGACATTAAGGTAGTATACATCTCAATTTTACTCAAAGTACTTACTGCAATCAAATGGAAACACTTAGGTTGACTTTCCACATGATTATGAGTAGTTTGAAAGTTGTTTCATGGCTGTACACATCAACACAAAAAAGTTGTTAACTCAGTGCATGCAATGCTTAGACAATGCAAATAGTATACATTTCAAATTTACACCAAAGCACTTACTGCAAAACTAATGGAAACACTTTAGGTTAACTTCCCACATGATTCTGAGATGTCTGAAAGTTGTTTCATACCTATGCACATAAAGACAAAAAAGTTGATTTCACAGTGAATAGAATGCTTTGACATAAAAGTAGTATACATTTCAATTGTACTCAAAAGTCCTGACTGCAAACCTAATGGAAACACCTTAGGTTAACTTTCCACATGAGTATGACCAGGTTTAAAGTTGTTTCATGCCTCAGTTCATCAAGACAAAAAAGTTTCTTTCTCAGTGCTACTATGCTCTGACATTAAGGTAGTATACATCTCAATTTTACTCCAAAGTACTTACTGCAAACAAATGGAAACACCTAAGGTTAACTTCCCACATGATTATTAGTAGTTTGAAAGTTGTTTCCTGGCTGTACACATCAACACAAAAAAGTTGTTATCTCAGTGCATGCAATGCTTAGACAATACAAATAGTATACATTTCAATTTTACACCAAAGCACTTACTGCAAATCTAATGGAAACACTTTAGATTAACTTCCCACATGATTCTGAGATGTCTGAAAGTTGATTCATACGTGTGCACATCAAGACAAAAAAGTTGTTTTCTCAGTGCATGCAAAGCTTTGACAATACCAATAGTATACATTTCAATTTTACACCAAAGTACTTACTGCAAACCTAATGGAAACACCTTAGGTTAACTTTCCACATCATTATGAGTAGTTTGAAAGTTGTTTCATGGCTGTACACATCAACACAAAAAAGTTGTTCTCTCAGTGCATGCAATGCTTAGACAATACAAATAGCATACATTTCAATTTTCCACCAAAGCACTTACTGCAAACCTAATGGAAACACTTTAGGTTAACTTCCCACATGATTCTGAGATGTCTGAAAGTTGTTTTTTACCTGTGCACATAAAGACAAAAATGTTGATTTCACAGTGAATAGAATGCTTTGACATAAAAGTAGTATACATTTCAATTGTACTCAAAAGTCCTGACTGCAAACCTAATGGATACAGCTTAGGTTAACTTTCCACATGATTATGAGTAGTTTGAAAGCTGTTTCATGGCTGTATACATCAACACAAAAAAGTTGTTATCTCAGTGCATGCAATGCTTAGACAATACAATTAGTATACATTTCAATTTTACAGTAAAGTACTTACTGCAAACCTAATGGAAACACTTTAGGTTAACTTCCCACATGATTCTAAGATGTCTGAAAGTTGTTTCATACTTGTGCACATAAAGACAAAAAAGTTGATTTCACAGTGAATAGAATGCTTTGACATAAAAGTAGTATACATTTCAATTGTACTCAAAAGTCCTGACTGCAAACCTAATGGATACAGCTTAGGTTAACTTTCCACATGATTATGAGTAGTTCGAAAGCTGTTTCATGGCTGTTACACATCAACACAAAAAAGTTGTTATCTCAGTGCATGCAATGCTTAGTCAATACAATTAGTATACATTTCAATTTTACAACAAAGCACTTACTGCAAACCTAATGGAAACACTTTAGGTTAACTTCCCACATGATTCTGAGATGTCTGAAAGTTGTTTCATACCTGTGCACATAAAGACAAAAAAGTTGTTTTCTCAGTGCATGCAAAGCTTTGACAATACAAATAGTATACATTTCATTTTTAAACCAAAGCACTTACTGCAAACCTAATGGAAACACCTTAGGTTAACTTTCCACATGATTATGAGTAGTTTGAAAGTTGTTTCATGGCTGTACACATCAACACAAAAAAGTTGTTATCTCAGTGCATGCAAAGCTTTGACAATACCAATAGTATACATTTCAATTTTACACCAAAGCTCTTACTGCAAACCTAATGGAAACACCTTAGGTTAACTTTCCACATGATTATGAGTAGTTTGAAAGTTGTTTCATGGCTGTAAACATCAACACAAAAAAGTTGTTATCTCAGTGCATGCAATGCTTAGACAATGCAAATAGCATACATTTCAATTTTCCACCAAAGCACTTACTGCAAACCTAATGGAAACACTTTAGGTTAACTTCCCACATGATTCTGAGATGTCTGAAAGTTGTTTCATACTTGTGCACATAAAGACAAAAAAGTTGATTTCACAGTGAATAGAATGCTTTGACATAAAAGTAGTATACATTTCAATTGTACTCAAAAGTCCTGACTGCAAACCTAATGGATACAGCTTAGGTTAACTTTCCACATGATTATGAGTAGTTCGAAAGCTGTTTCATGGCTGTACACATCAACACAAAAAAGTTGTTATCTCAGTGCATGCAATGCTTAGTCAATACAATTAGTATACATTTCAATTTTACAGCAAAGCACTTACTGCAAACCTAATGGAAACACTTTAGGTTAACTTCCCACATGATTCTGAGATGTCTGAAAGATGTTTCATACCTATGCACATAAAGACAAAAAAGTTGATTTCACAGTGAATAGAATGCTTTGACATAAAAGTAGTATACATTTCAATTGTACTCAAAAGTCCTGACTGCAAACCTAATGGAAACACCTTAGGTTAACTTTCCACATGAGTATGACCAGGTTTAAAGTTGTTTCATGCCTCAGTTCATCAAGACAAAAAAGTTTCTTTCTCAGTGCTACTATGCTCTGACATTAAGGTAGTATACATCTCAATTTTACTCCAAAGTACTTACTGCAAACAAATGGAAACACCTAAGGTTAACTTCCCACATGATTATTAGTAGTTTGAAAGTTGTTTCCTGGCTGTACACATCAACACAAAAAAGTTGTTATCTCAGTGCATGCAATGCTTAGACAATACAAATAGTATACATTTCAATTTTACACCAAAGCACTTACTGCAAATCTAATGGAAACACTTTAGATTAACTTCCCACATGATTCTGAGATGTCTGAAAGTTGATTCATACGTGTGCACATCAAGACAAAAAAGTTGTTTTCTCAGTGCATGCAAAGCTTTGACAATACCAATAGTATACATTTCAATTTTACACCAAAGCACTTACTGCAAACCTAATGGAAACACCTTAGGTTAACTTTCCACATCATTATGAGTAGTTTGAAAGTTGTTTCATGGCTGTAGACATCAACACAAAAAAGTTGTTATCTCAGTGCATGCAATGCTTAGACAATACAAATAGCATACATTTCAATTTTCCACCAAAGCACTTACTGCAAACCTAATGGAAACACTTTAGGTTAACTTCCCACATGATTCTGAGATGTCTGAAAGTTGTTTCATACTTGTGCACATAAAGACAAAAAAGTTGATTTCACAGTGAATAGAATGCTTTGACATAAGAGTAGTATACATTTCAATTGTACTCAAAAGTCCTGACTGCAAACCTAATGGATACAGCTTAGGTTAACTTTCCACATGATTATGAGTAGTTCGAAAGCTGTTTCATGGCTGTACACATCAACAGAAAAAAGTTGTTATCTCAGTGCATGCAATGCTTAGTCAATACAATTAGTATACATTTCAATTTTACAGCAAAGCACTTACTGCAAACCTAATGGAAACACTTTAGGTTAACTTCCCACATGATTCTGAGATGTCTGAAAGTTGTTTCATACCTGTGCACATAAAGACAAAAAAGTTGTTTTCTCAGTGCATGCAAAGCTTTGACAATACAAATAGTATACATTTCATTTTTACACCAAAGCACTTACTGCAAACCTAATGGAAACACTTTAGGTTAACTTCTCACATGATTATGAGTAGTTTGAAAGTTGTTTCATGGCTGTACACATCAACACAAAACAGTTGCTATCTCAGTGCATGCAATGCTTAGAGAATACAAATAGTATACATTTCAATTTTACACCAAAGTCCTTACTGCAAACCTAATGGAAACAACTTAGATTAACTTCCCACATGATTCTGAGATGTCTGAAAGTTGTTTCATACCTGTGCACATCAAGACAAAAAAGTTGTTATCTCAGTGCATGCAATGCTTAGACAATACAAATAGCATACATTTCAATTTTCCACCAAAGCACTTACTGCAAACCTAATGGAAACACTTTAGGTTAACTTCCCACATGATTCTGAGATGTCTGAAAGTTGTTTTTTACCTGTGCACATAAAGACAAAAATGTTGATTTCACAGTGAATAGAATGCTTTGACATAAAAGTAGTATACATTTCAATTGTACTCAAAAGTCCTGACTGCAAACCTAATGGATACAGCTTAGGTTAACTTTCCACATGATTATGAGTAGTTTGAAAGCTGTTTCATGGCTGTATACATCAACACAAAAAAGTTGTTATCTCAGTGCATGCAATGCTTAGACAATACAATTAGTATACATTTCAATTTTACAGTAAAGTACTTACTGCAAACCTAATGGAAACACTTTAGGTTAACTTCCCACATGATTCTAAGATGTCTGAAAGTTGTTTCATACTTGTGCACATAAAGACAAAAAAGTTGATTTCACAGTGAATAGAATGCTTTGACATAAAAGTAGTATACATTTCAATTGTACTCAAAAGTCCTGACTGCAAACCTAATGGATACAGCTTAGGTTAACTTTCCACATGATTATGAGTAGTTCGAAAGCTGTTTCATGGCTGTTACACATCAACACAAAAAAGTTGTTATCTCAGTGCATGCAATGCTTAGTCAATACAATTAGTATACATTTCAATTTTACAGCAAAGCACTTACTGCAAACCTAATGGAAACACTTTAGGTTAACTTCCCACATGATTCTGAGATGTCTGAAAGTTGTTTCATACCTGTGCACATAAAGACAAAAAAGTTGTTTTCTCAGTGCATGCAAAGCTTTGACAATACAAATAGTATACATTTCATTTTTAAACCAAAGCACTTACTGCAAACCTAATGGAAACACCTTAGGTTAACTTTCCACATGATTATGAGTAGTTTGAAAGTTGTTTCATGGCTGTACACATCAACACAAAAAAGTTGTTATCTCAGTGCATGCAAAGCTTTGACAATACCAATAGTATACATTTCAATTTTACACCAAAGCTCTTACTGCAAACCTAATGGAAACACCTTAGGTTAACTTTCCACATGATTATGAGTAGTTTGAAAGTTGTTTCATGGCTGTAGACATCAACACAAAAAAGTTGTTATCTCAGTGCATGCAATGCTTAGACAATACAAATAGCATACATTTCAATTTTCCACCAAAGCACTTACTGCAAACCTAATGGAAACTCTTTAGGTTAACTTCCCACATGATTCTGAGATGTCTGAAAGTTGTTTCATACTTGTGCACATAAAGACAAAAAAGTTGATTTCACAGTGAATAGAATGCTTTGACATAAAAGTAGTATACATTTCAATTGTACTCAAAAGTCCTGACTGCAAACCTAATGGATACAGCTTAGGTTAACTTTCCACATGATTATGAGCAGTTCGAAAGCTGTTTCATGGCTGTACACATCAACACAAAAAAGTTGTTATCTCAGTGCATGCAATGCTTAGTCAATACAATTAGTATACATTTCAATTTTACAGCAAAGCACTTACTGCAAACCTAATGGAAACACTTTAGGTTAACTTCCCACATGATTCTGAGATGTCTGAAAGATGTTTCATACCTATGCACATAAAGACAAAAAAGTTGATTTCACAGTGAATAGAATGCTTTGACATAAAAGTAGTATACATTTCAATTGTACTCAAAAGTCCTGACTGCAAACCTAATGGAAACACCTTAGGTTAACTTTCCACATGAGTATGACCAGGTTTAAAGTTGTTTCATGCCTCAGTTCATCAAGACAAAAAAGTTTCTTTCTCAGTGCTACTATGCTCTGACATTAAGGTAGTATACATCTCAATTTTACTCCAAAGTACTTACTGCAAACAAATGGAAACACCTAAGGTTAACTTCCCACATGATTATTAGTAGTTTGAAAGTTGTTTCCTGGCTGTACACATCAACACAAAAAAGTTGTTATCTCAGTGCATGCAATGCTTAGACAATACAAATAGTATACATTTCAATTTTACACCAAAGCACTTACTGCAAATCTAATGGAAACACTTTAGATTAACTTCCCACATGATTCTGAGATGTCTGAAAGTTGATTCATACGTGTGCACATCAAGACAAAAAAGTTGTTTTCTCAGTGCATGCAAAGCTTTGACAATACCAATAGTATACATTTCAATTTTACACCAAAGCACTTACTGCAAACCTAATGGAAACACCTTAGGTTAACTTTCCACATCATTATGAGTAGTTTGAAAGTTGTTTCATGGCTGTAGACATCAACACAAAAAAGTTGTTATCTCAGTGCATGCAATGCTTAGACAATACAAATAGCATACATTTCAATTTTCCACCAAAGCACTTACTGCAAACCTAATGGAAACACTTTAGGTTAACTTCCCACATGATTCTGAGATGTCTGAAAGTTGTTTCATACTTGTGCACATAAAGACAAAAAAGTTGATTTCACAGTGAATAGAATGCTTTGACATAAGAGTAGTATACATTTCAATTGTACTCAAAAGTCCTGACTGCAAACCTAATGGATACAGCTTAGGTTAACTTTCCACATGATTATGAGTAGTTCGAAAGCTGTTTCATGGCTGTACACATCAACAGAAAAAAGTTGTTATCTCAGTGCATGCAATGCTTAGTCAATACAATTAGTATACATTTCAATTTTACAGCAAAGCACTTACTGCAAACCTAATGGAAACACTTTAGGTTAACTTCCCACATGATTCTGAGATGTCTGAAAGTTGTTTCATACCTGTGCACATAAAGACAAAAAAGTTGTTTTCTCAGTGCATGCAAAGCTTTGACAATACAAATAGTATACATTTCATTTTTACACCAAAGCACTTACTGCAAACCTAATGGAAACACTTTAGGTTAACTTCTCACATGATTATGAGTAGTTTGAAAGTTGTTTCATGGCTGTACACATCAACACAAAACAGTTGCTATCTCAGTGCATGCAATGCTTAGAGAATACAAATAGTATACATTTCAATTTTACACCAAAGTCCTTACTGCAAACCTAATGGAAACAACTTAGATTAACTTCCCACATGATTCTGAGATGTCTGAAAGTTGTTTCATACCTGTGCACATCAAGACAAAAAAGTTGTTATCTCAGTGCATGCAATGCTTAGACAATACAAATAGCATACATTTCAATTTTCCACCAAAGCACTTACTGCAAACCTAATGGAAACACTTTAGGTTAACTTCCCACATGATTCTGAGATGTCTGAAAGTTGTTTTTTACCTGTGCACATAAAGACAAAAATGTTGATTTCACAGTGAATAGAATGCTTTGACATAAAAGTAGTATACATTTCAATTGTACTCAAAAGTCCTGACTGCAAACCTAATGGATACAGCTTAGGTTAACTTTCCACATGATTATGAGTAGTTTGAAAGCTGTTTCATGGCTGTATACATCAACACAAAAAAGTTGTTATCTCAGTGCATGCAATGCTTAGACAATACAATTAGTATACATTTCAATTTTACAGTAAAGTACTTACTGCAAACCTAATGGAAACACTTTAGGTTAACTTCCCACATGATTCTAAGATGTCTGAAAGTTGTTTCATACTTGTGCACATAAAGACAAAAAAGTTGATTTCACAGTGAATAGAATGCTTTGACATAAAAGTAGTATACATTTCAATTGTACTCAAAAGTCCTGACTGCAAACCTAATGGATACAGCTTAGGTTAACTTTCCACATGATTATGAGTAGTTCGAAAGCTGTTTCATGGCTGTTACACATCAACACAAAAAAGTTGTTATCTCAGTGCATGCAATGCTTAGTCAATACAATTAGTATACATTTCAATTTTACAGCAAAGCACTTACTGCAAACCTAATGGAAACACTTTAGGTTAACTTCCCACATGATTCTGAGATGTCTGAAAGTTGTTTCATACCTGTGCACATAAAGACAAAAAAGTTGTTTTCTCAGTGCATGCAAAGCTTTGACAATACAAATAGTATACATTTCATTTTTAAACCAAAGCACTTACTGCAAACCTAATGGAAACACCTTAGGTTAACTTTCCACATGATTATGAGTAGTTTGAAAGTTGTTTCATGGCTGTACACATCAACACAAAAAAGTTGTTATCTCAGTGCATGCAAAGCTTTGACAATACCAATAGTATACATTTCAATTTTACACCAAAGCTCTTACTGCAAACCTAATGGAAACACCTTAGGTTAACTTTCCACATGATTATGAGTAGTTTGAAAGTTGTTTCATGGCTGTAGACATCAACACAAAAAAGTTGTTATCTCAGTGCATGCAATGCTTAGACAATACAAATAGCATACATTTCAATTTTCCACCAAAGCACTTACTGCAAACCTAATGGAAACTCTTTAGGTTAACTTCCCACATGATTCTGAGATGTCTGAAAGTTGTTTCATACTTGTGCACATAAAGACAAAAAAGTTGATTTCACAGTGAATAGAATGCTTTGACATAAAAGTAGTATACATTTCAATTGTACTCAAAAGTCCTGACTGCAAACCTAATGGATACAGCTTAGGTTAACTTTCCACATGATTATGAGCAGTTCGAAAGCTGTTTCATGGCTGTACACATCAACACAAAAAAGTTGTTATCTCAGTGCATGCAATGCTTAGTCAATACAATTAGTATACATTTCAATTTTACAGCAAAGCACTTACTGCAAACCTAATGGAAACACTTTAGGTTAACTTCCCACATGATTCTGAGATGTCTGAAAGATGTTTCATACCTATGCACATAAAGACAAAAAAGTTGATTTCACAGTGAATAGAATGCTTTGACATAAAAGTAGTATACATTTCAATTGTACTCAAAAGTCCTGACTGCAAACCTAATGGAAACACCTTAGGTTAACTTTCCACATGAGTATGACCAGGTTTAAAGTTGTTTCATGCCTCAGTTCATCAAGACAAAAAAGTTTCTTTCTCAGTGCTACTATGCTCTGACATTAAGGTAGTATACATCTCAATTTTACTCCAAAGTACTTACTGCAAACAAATGGAAACACCTAAGGTTAACTTCCCACATGATTATTAGTAGTTTGAAAGTTGTTTCCTGGCTGTACACATCAACACAAAAAAGTTGTTATCTCAGTGCATGCAATGCTTAGACAATACAAATAGTATACATTTCAATTTTACACCAAAGCACTTACTGCAAATCTAATGGAAACACTTTAGATTAACTTCCCACATGATTCTGAGATGTCTGAAAGTTGATTCATACGTGTGCACATCAAGACAAAAAAGTTGTTTTCTCAGTGCATGCAAAGCTTTGACAATACCAATAGTATACATTTCAATTTTACACCAAAGCACTTACTGCAAACCTAATGGAAACACCTTAGGTTAACTTTCCACATCATTATGAGTAGTTTGAAAGTTGTTTCATGGCTGTAGACATCAACACAAAAAAGTTGTTATCTCAGTGCATGCAATGCTTAGACAATACAAATAGCATACATTTCAATTTTCCACCAAAGCACTTACTGCAAACCTAATGGAAACACTTTAGGTTAACTTCCCACATGATTCTGAGATGTCTGAAAGTTGTTTCATACTTGTGCACATAAAGACAAAAAAGTTGATTTCACAGTGAATAGAATGCTTTGACATAAGAGTAGTATACATTTCAATTGTACTCAAAAGTCCTGACTGCAAACCTAATGGATACAGCTTAGGTTAACTTTCCACATGATTATGAGTAGTTCGAAAGCTGTTTCATGGCTGTACACATCAACACAAAAAAGTTGTTATCTCAGTGCATGCAATGCTTAGTCAATACAATTAGTATACATTTCAATTTTACAACAAAGCACTTACTGCAAACCTAATGGAAACACTTTAGGTTAACTTCCCACATGATTCTGAGATGTCTGAAAGTTGTTTTTTACCTGTGCACATAAAGACAAAAATGTTGATTTCACAGTGAATAGAATGCTTTGACATAAAAGTAGTATACATTTCAATTGTACTCGAAAGTCCTGACTGCAAACCTAATGGATACAGCTTAGGTTAACTTTCCACATGATTATGAGTAGTTTGAAAGCTGTTTCATGGCTGTATACATCAACACAAAAAAGTTGTTATCTCAGGGCATGCAATGCTTAGACAATACAATTAGTATACATTTCAATTTTACAGCAAAGCACTTACTGCAAACCTAATGGAAACACTTTAGGTTAACTTCCCACATGATTCTGAGATGTCTGAAAGTTGTTTCATACTTGTGCACATAAAGACAAAAAAGTTGATTTCACAGTGAATAGAATGCTTTGACATAAAAGTAGTATACATTTCAATTGTACTCAAAAGTCCTGACTGCAAACCTAATGGATACAGCTTAGGTTAACTTTCCACATGATTATGAGTAGTTCGAAAGCTGTTTCATGGCTGTACACATCAACACAAAAAAGTTGTTATCTCAGTGCATGCAATGCTTAGTCAATACAATTAGTATACATTTCAATTTTACAGCAAAGCACTTACTGCAAACCTAATGGAAACACTTTAGGTTAACTTCCCACATGATTCTGAGATGTCTGAAAGTTGTTTCATACCTATGCACATAAAGACAAAAAAGTTGATTTCACAGTGAATAGAATGCTTTGACATAAAAGTAGTATACATTTCAATTGTACTCAAAAGTCCTGACTGCAAACCTAATGGAAACACCTCAGGTTAACTTTCCACATGAGTATGACCAGGTTTAAAGTTGTTTCATGCCTCAGTTCATCAAGACAAAAAAGTTGCTTTCTCAGTGCTACTATGCTCTGACATTAAGGTAGTATACATCTCAATTTTACTCCAAAGTACTTACTGCAAACAAATGGAAACACCTAAGGTTAACTTCCCACATGATTATTAGTAGTTTGAAAGTTGTTTCCTGGCTGTACACATCAACACAAAAAAGTTGTTATCTCAGTGCATGCAATGCTTAGACAATACAAATAGTATACATTTCAATTTTACACCAAAGCACTTACTGCAAATCTAATGGAAACACTTTAGATTAACTTCCCACATGATTCTGAGATGTCTGAAAGTTGATTCATACGTGTGCACATCAAGACAAAAAAGTTGTTTTCTCAGTGCATGCAAAGCTTTGACAATACCAATAGTATACATTTCAATTTTACACCAAAGCACTTACTGCAAACCTAATGGAAACACCTTAGGTTAACTTTCCACATCATTATGAGTAGTTTGAAAGTTGTTTCATGGCTGTAGACATCAACACAAAAAAGTTGTTATCTCAGTGCATGCAATGCTTAGACAATACAAATAGCATACATTTCAATTTTCCACCAAAGCACTTACTGCAAACCTAATGGAAACACTTTAGGTTAACTTCCCACATGATTCTGAGATGTCTGAAAGTTGTTTTTTACCTGTGCACATAAAGACAAAAATGTTGATTTCACAGTGAATAGAATGCTTTGACATAAAAGTAGTATACATTTCAATTGTACTCAAAAGTCCTGACTGCAAACCTAATGGATACAGCTTAGGTTAACTTTCCACATGATTATGAGTAGTTTGAAAGCTGTTTCATGGCTGTATACATCAACACAAAAAAGTTGTTATCTCAGTGCATGCAATGCTTAGACAATACAAATAGCATACATTTCAATTTTCCACCAAAGCACTTACTGCAAACCTAATGGAAACACTTTAGGTTAACTTCCCACATGATTCTGAGATGTCTGAAAGTTGTTTTTTACCTGTGCACATAAAGACAAAAATGTTGATTTCACAGTGAATAGAATGCTTTGACATAAAAGTAGTATACATTTCAATTGTACTCAAAAGTCCTGACTGCAAACCTAATGGATACAGCTTAGGTTAACTTTCCACATGATTATGAGTAGTTTGAAAGCTGTTTCATGGCTGTATACATCAACACAAAAAAGTTGTTATCTCAGGGCATGCAATGCTTAGACAATACAATTAGTATACATTTCAATTTTACAGCAAAGCACTTACTGCAAACCTAATGGAAACACTTTAGGTTAACTTCCCACATGATTCTGAGATGTCTGAAAGTTGTTTCATACTTGTGCACATAAAGACAAAAAAGTTGATTTCACAGTGAATAGAATGCTTTGACATAAAAGTAGTATACATTTCAATTGTACTCAAAAGTCCTGACTGCAAACCTAATGGATACAGCTTAGGTTAACTTTCCACATGATTATGAGTAGTTCGAAAGCTGTTTCATGGCTGTACACATCAACACAAAAAAGTTGTCATCTCAGTGCATGCAATGCTTAGTCAATACAATTAGTATACATTTCAATTTACCAGCAAAGCACTTACTGCAAACCTAATGGAAACACTTTAGGTTAACTTCCCACATGACTCTGAGATGTCTGAAAGTTGTTTCATACCTGTGCACATAAAGACAAAAAAGTTGTTTTCTCAGTGAATAGAATGCTTTGACATAAAAGTAGTATACATTTCAATTGTACTCAAAAGTCCTGACTGCAAACCTAATGGAAACACCTTAGGTTAACTTTCCACATGAGTATGACTAGGTTTAAAGTTGTTTCATGCCTCAGTTCATCAAGACAAAAAAGTTTATTTCTCAGTGCTACTATGCTCTGACATTAAGGTAGTATACATCTCAATTTTACTCCAAAGTACTTACTGCAATCAAATGGAAACACCTTAGGTTGACTTTCCACATGATTATGAGTAGTTTGAAAGTTGTTTCATGGCTGTACACATCAACACAAAAAAGTTGTTAACTCAGTGCATGCAATGCTTAGACAATGCAAATAGTATACATTTCAAATTTACACCAAAGCACTTACTGCAAAACTAATGGAAACACTTTAGGTTAACTTCCCACATGATTCTGAGATGTCTGAAAGTTGTTTCATACCTATGCACATAAAGACAAAAAAGTTGATTTCACAGTGAATAGAATGCTTTGACATAAAAGTAGTATACATTTCAATTGTACTCAAAAGTCCTGACTGCAAACCTAATGGAAACACCTTAGGTTAACTTTCCACATGAGTATGACCAGGTTTAAAGTTGTTTCATGCCTCAGTTCATCAAGACAAAAAAGTTTCTTTCTCAGTGCTACTATGCTCTGACATTAAGGTAGTATACATCTCAATTTTACTCCAAAGTACTTACTGCAAACAAATGGAAACACCTAAGGTTAACTTCCCACATGATTATTAGTAGTTTGAAAGTTGTTTCCTGGCTGTACACATCAACACAAAAAAGTTGTTATCTCAGTGCATGCAATGCTTAGACAATACAAATAGTATACATTTCAATTTTACACCAAAGCACTTACTGCAAATCTAATGGAAACACTTTAGATTAACTTCCCACATGATTCTGAGATGTCTGAAAGTTGATTCATACGTGTGCACATCAAGACAAAAAAGTTGTTTTCTCAGTGCATGCAAAGCTTTGACAATACCAATAGTATACATTCCAATTTTACACCAAAGTACTTACTGCAAACCTAATGGAAACACCTTAGGTTAACTTTCCACATCATTATGAGTAGTTTGAAAGTTGTTTCATGGCTGTACACATCAACACAAAAAAGTTGTTATCTCAGTGCATGCAATGCTTAGACAATACAAATAGCATACATTTCAATTTTCCACCAAAGCACTTACTGCAAACCTAATGGAAACACTTTAGGTTAACTTCCCACATGATTCTGAGATGTCTGAAAGTTGTTTTTTACCTGTGCACATAAAGACAAAAATGTTGATTTCACAGTGAATAGAATGCTTTGACATAAAAGTAGTATACATTTCAATTGTACTCAAAAGTCCTGACTGCAAACCTAATGGATACAGCTTAGGTTAACTTTCCACATGATTATGAGTAGTTTGAAAGCTGTTTCATGGCTGTATACATCAACACAAAAAAGTTGTTATCTCAGTGCATGCAATGCTTAGACAATACAATTAGTATACATTTCAATTTTACAGTAAAGTACTTACTGCAAACCTAATGGAAACACTTTAGGTTAACTTCCCACATGATTCTGAGATGTCTGAAAGTTGTTTCATACTTGTGCACATAAAGACAAAAAAGTTGATTTCACTGTGAATAGAATGCTTTGACATAAAAGTAGTATACATTTCAATTGTACTCAAAAGTCCTGACTGCAAACCTAATGGATACAGCTTAGGTTAACTTTCCACATGATTATGAGTAGTTCGAAAGCTGTTTCATGGCTGTTACACATCAACACAAAAAAGTTGTTATCTCAGTGCATGCAATGCTTAGTCAATACAATTAGTATACATTTCAATTTTACAGCAAAGCACTTACTGCAAACCTAATGGAAACACTTTAGGTTAACTTCCCACATGATTCTGAGATGTCTGAAAGTTGTTTCATACCTGTGCACATAAAGACAAAAAAGTTGTTTTCTCAGTGCATGCAAAGCTTTGACAATACAAATAGTATACATTTCATTTTTAAACCAAAGCACTTACTGCAAACCTAATGGAAACAACTTAGGTTAACTTTCCACATGATTATGAGTAGTTTGAAAGTTGTTTCATGGCTGTACACATCAACACAAAAAAGTTGTTATCTCAGTGCATGCAAAGCTTTGACAATACCAATAGTACACATTTCAATTTTACACCAAAGCTCTTACTGCAAACCTAATGGAAACACCTTAGGTTAACTTTCCACATGATTATGAGTAGTTTGAAAGTTGTTTCATGGCTGTAGACATCAACACAAAAAAGTTGTTATCTCAGTGCATGCAATGCTTAGACAATACAAATAGCATACATTTCAATTTTCCACCAAAGCACTTACTGCAAACCTAATGGAAACACTTTAGGTTAACTTCCCACATGATTCTGAGATGTCTGAAAGTTGTTTCATACTTGTGCACATAAAGACAAAAAAGTTGATTTCACAGTGAATAGAATGCTTTGACATAAAAGTAGTATACATTTCAATTGTACTCAAAAGTCCTGACTGCAAACCTAATGGATACAGCTTAGGTTAACTTTCCACATGATTATGAGTAGTTCGAAAGCTGTTTCATGGCTGTACACATCAACACAAAAAAGTTGTTATCTCAGTGCATGCAAAGCTTTGACAATACAAATAGTATACATTTCATTTTTACACCAAAGCACTTACTGCAAACCTAATGGAAACACTTTAGGTTAACTTCTCACATGATTATGAGTAGTTTGAAAGTTGTTTCATGGCTGTACACATCAACACAAAACAGTTGCTATCTCAGTGCATGCAATGCTTAGAGAATACAAATAGTATACATTTCAATTTTACACCAAAGTCTTACTGCAAACCTAATGGAAACAACTTAGATTAACTTCCCACATGATTCTGAGATGTCTGAAAGTTGTTTCATACCTGTGCACATCAAGACAAAAAAGTTGTTATCTCAGTGCATGCAATGCTTAGACAATACAAATAGCATACATTTCAATTTTCCACCAAAGCACTTACTGCAAACCTAATGGAAACACTTTAGGTTAACTTCCCACATGATTCTGAGATGTCTGAAAGTTGTTTTTTACCTGTGCACATAAAGACAAAAATGTTGATTTCACAGTGAATAGAATGCTTTGACATAAAAGTAGTATACATTTCAATTGTACTCAAAAGTCCTGACTGCAAACCTAATGGATACAGCTTAGGTTAACTTTCCACATGATTATGAGTAGTTTGAAAGCTGTTTCATGGCTGTATACATCAACACAAAAAAGTTGTTATCTCAGGGCATGCAATGCTTAGACAATACAATTAGTATACATTTCAATTTTACAGCAAAGCACTTACTGCAAACCTAATGGAAACACTTTAGGTTAACTTCCCACATGATTCTGAGATGTCTGAAAGTTGTTTCATACTTGTGCACATAAAGACAAAAAAGTTGATTTCACAGTGAATAGAATGCTTTGACATAAAAGTAGTATACATTTCAATTGTACTCAAAAGTCCTGACTGCAAACCTAATGGATACAGCTTAGGTTAACTTTCCACATGATTATGAGTAGTTCGAAAGCTGTTTCATGGCTGTACACATCAACACAAAAAAGTTGTTATCTCAGTGCATGCAATGCTTAGTCAATACAATTAGTATACATTTCAATTTTACAGCAAAGCACTTACTGCAAACCTAATGGAAACACTTTAGGTTAACTTCCCACATGATTCTGAGATGTCTGAAAGTTGTTTCATACCTATGCACATAAAGACAAAAAAGTTGATTTCACAGTGAATAGAAAGCTTTGACATAAAAGTAGTATACATTTCAATTGTACTCAAAAGTCCTGACTGCAAACCTAATGGAAACACCTTAGGTTAACTTTCCACATGAGTATGACCAGGTTTAAAGTTGTTTCATGCCTCAGTTCATCAAGACAAAAAAGTTTCTTTCTCAGTGCTACTATGCTCTGACATTAAGGTAGTATACATCTCAATTTTACTCCAAAGTACTTACTGCAAACAAATGGAAACACCTAAGGTTAACTTCCCACATGATTATTAGTAGTTTGAAAGTTGTTTCCTGGCTGTACACATCAACACAAAAAAGTTGTTATCTCAGTGCATGCAATGCTTAGACAATACAAATAGTATACATTTCAATTTTACACCAAAGCACTTACTGCAAATCTAATGGAAACACTTTAGATTAACTTCCCACATGATTCTGAGATGTCTGAAAGTTGATTCATACGTGTGCACATCAAGACAAAAAAGTTGTTTTCTCAGTGCATGCAAAGCTTTGACAATACCAATAGTATACATTTCAATTTTACACCAAAGCACTTACTGCAAACCTAATGGAAACACCTTAGGTTAACTTTCCACATCATTATGAGTAGTTTGAAAGTTGTTTCATGGCTGTAGACATCAACACAAAAAAGTTGTTATCTCAGTGCATGCAATGCTTAGACAATACAAATAGCATACATTTCAATTTTCCACCAAAGCACTTACTGCAAACCTAATGGAAACACTTTAGGTTAACTTCCCACATGATTCTGAGATGTCTGAAAGTTGTTTTTTACCTGTGCACATAAAGACAAAAATGTTGATTTCACAGTGAATAGAATGCTTTGACATAAAAGTAGTATACATTTCAATTGTACTCAAAAGTCCTGACTGCAAACCTAATGGATACAGCTTAGGTTAACTTTCCACATGATTATGAGTAGTTTGAAAGCTGTTTCATGGCTGTATACATCAACACAAAAAAGTTGTTATCTCAGGGCATGCAATGCTTAGACAATACAATTAGTATACATTTCAATTTTACAGCAAAGCACTTACTGCAAACCTAATGGAAACACTTTAGGTTAACTTCCCACATGATTCTGAGATGTCTGAAAGTTGTTTCATACTTGTGCACATAAAGACAAAAAAGTTGATTTCACAGTGAATAGAATGCTTTGACATAAAAGTAGTATACATTTCAATTGTACTCAAAAGTCCTGACTGCAAACCTAATGGATACAGCTTAGGTTAACTTTCCACATGATTATGAGTAGTTCGAAAGCTGTTTCATGGCTGTACACATCAACACAAAAAAGTTGTCATCTCAGTGCATGCAATGCTTAGTCAATACAATTAGTATACATTTCAATTTACCAGCAAAGCACTTACTGCAAACCTAATGGAAACACTTTAGGTTAACTTCCCACATGACTCTGAGATGTCTGAAAGTTGTTTCATACCTGTGCACATAAAGACAAAAAAGTTGTTTTCTCAGTGAATAGAATGCTTTGACACAAAAGTAGTATACATTTCAATTGTACTCAAAAGTCCTGACTGCAAACCTAATGGAAACACCTTAGGTTAACTTTCCACATGAGTATGACTAGGTTTAAAGTTGTTTCATGCCTCAGTTCATCAAGACAAAAAAGTTTATTTCTCAGTGCTACTATGCTCTGACATTAAGGTAGTATACATCTCAATTTTACTCCAAAGTACTTACTGCAATCAAATGGAAACACCTTAGGTTAACTTCCCACATGATTCTGAGATGTCTGAAAGTTGATTCATACGTGTGCACATCAAGACAAAAAAGTTGTTTTCTCAGTGCATGCAAAGCTTTGACAATACCAATAGTATACATTTCAATTTTACACCAAAGTACTTACTGCAAACCTAATGGAAACACCTTAGGTTAACTTTCCACATCATTATGAGTAGTTTGAAAGTTGTTTCATGGCTGTACACATCAACACAAAAAAGTTGTTATCTCAGTGCATGCAATGCTTAGACAATACAAATAGCATACATTTCAATTTTCCACCAAAGCACTTACTGCAAACCTAATGCAAACACTTTAGGTTAACTTCCCACATGATTCTGAGATGTCTGAAAGTTGTTTTTTACCTGTGCACATAAAGACAAAAATGTTGATTTCACAGTGAATAGAATGCTTTGACATAAAAGTAGTATACATTTCAATTGTACTCAAAAGTCCTGACTGCAAACCTAATGGATACAGCTTAGGTTAACTTTCCACATGATTATGAGTAGTTTGAAAGCTGTTTCATGGCTGTATACATCAACACAAAAAAGTTGTTATCTCAGTGCATGCAATGCTTAGACAATACAATTAGTATACATTTCAATTTTACAGTAAAGTACTTACTGCAAACCTAATGGAAACACTTTAGGTTAACTTCCCACATGATTCTAAGATGTCTGAAAGTTGTTTCATACTTGTGCACATAAAGACAAAAAAGTTGATTTCACAGTGAATAGAATGCTTTGACATAAAAGTAGTATACATTTCAATTGTACTCAAAAGTCCTGACTGCAAACCTAATGGATACAGCTTAGGTTAACTTTCCACATGATTATGAGTAGTTCGAAAGCTGTTTCATGGCTGTTACACATCAACACAAAAAAGTTGTTATCTCAGTGCATGCAATGCTTAGTCAATACAATTAGTATACATTTCAATTTTACAGCAAAGCACTTACTGCAAACCTAATGGAAACACTTTAGGTTAACTTCCCACATGATTCTGAGATGTCTGAAAGTTGTTTCATACCTGTGCACATAAAGACAAAAAAGTTGTTTTCTCAGTGCATGCAAAGCTTTGACAATACAAATAGTATACATTTCATTTTTAAACCAAAGCACTTACTGCAAACCTAATGGAAACACCTTAGGTTAACTTTCCACATGATTATGAGTAGTTTGAAAGTTGTTTCATGGCTGTACACATCAACACAAAAAAGTTGTTATCTCAGTGCATGCAAAGCTTTGACAATACCAATAGTATACATTTCAATTTTACACCAAAGCTCTTACTGCAAACCTAATGGAAACACCTTAGGTTAACTTTCCACATGATTATGAGTAGTTTGAAAGTTGTTTCATGGCTGTAGACATCAACACAAAAAAGTTGTTATCTCAGTGCATGGAATGCTTAGACAATACAAATAGCATACATTTCAATTTTCCACCAAAGCACTTACTGCAAACCTAATGGAAACACTTTAGGTTAACTTCCCACATGATTCTGAGATGTCTGAAAGTTGTTTCATACTTGTGCACATAAAGACAAAAAAGTTGATTTCACAGTGAATAGAATGCTTTGACATAAAAGTAGTATACATTTCAATTGTACTCAAAAGTCCTGACTGCAAACCTAATGGATACAGCTTAGGTTAACTTTCCACATGATTATGAGTAGTTCGAAAGCTGTTTCATGGCTGTACACATCAACACAAAAAAGTTGTTATCTCAGTGCATGCAATGCTTAGTCAATACAATTAGTATACATTTCAATTTTACAGCAAAGCACTTACTGCAAACCTAATGGAAACACTTTAGGTTAACTTCCCACATGATTCTGAGATGTCTGAAAGTTGTTTCATACCTATGCACATAAAGACAAAAAAGTTGATTTCACAGTGAATAGAATGCTTTGACATAAAAGTAGTATACATTTCAATTGTACTCAAAAGTCCTGACTGCAAACCTAATGGAAACACCTTAGGTTAACTTTCCACATGAGTATGACCAGGTTTAAAGTTGTTTCATGCCTCAGTTCATCAAGACAAAAAAGTTTCTTTCTCAGTGCTACTATGCTCTGACATTAAGGTAGTATACATCTCAATTTTACTCCAAAGTACTTACTGCAAACAAATGGAAACACCTAAGGTTAACTTCCCACATGATTATTAGTAGTTTGAAAGTTGTTTCCTGGCTGTACACATCAACACAAAAAAGTTGTTATCTCAGTGCATGCAATGCTTAGACAATACAAATAGTATACATTTCAATTTTACACCAAAGCACTTACTGCAAATCTAATGGAAACACTTTAGATTAACTTCCCACATGATTCTGAGATGTCTGAAAGTTGATTCATACGTGTGCACATCAAGACAAAAAAGTTGTTTTCTCAGTGCATGCAAAGCTTTGACAATACCAATAGTATACATTTCAATTTTACACCAAAGCACTTACTGCAAACCTAATGGAAACACCTTAGGTTAACTTTCCACATCATTATGAGTAGTTTGAAAGTTGTTTCATGGCTGTAGACATCAACACAAAAAAGTTGTTATCTCAGTGCATGGAATGCTTAGACAATACAAATAGCATACATTTCAATTTTCCACCAAAGCACTTACTGCAAACCTAATGGAAACACTTTAGGTTAACTTCCCACATGATTCTGAGATGTCTGAAAGTTGTTTTTTACCTGTGCACATAAAGACAAAAATGTTGATTTCACAGTGAATAGAATGCTTTGACATAAAAGTAGTATACATTTCAATTGTACTCAAAAGTCCTGACTGCAAACCTAATGGATACAGCTTAGGTTAACTTTCCACATGATTATGAGTAGTTTGAAAGCTGTTTCATGGCTGTATACATCAACACAAAAAAGTTGTTATCTCAGGGCATGCAATGCTTAGACAATACAATTAGTATGCATTTCAATTTTACAGCAAAGCACTTACTGCAAACCTAATGGAAACACTTTAGGTTAACTTCCCACATGATTCTGAGATGTCTGAAAGTTGTTTCATACTTGTGCACATAAAGACAAAAAAGTTGATTTCACAGTGAATAGAATGCTTTGACATAAAAGTAGTATACATTTCAATTGTACTCAAAAGTCCTGACTGCAAACCTAATGGATACAGCTTAGGTTAACTTTCCACATGATTATGAGTAGTTCGAAAGCTGTTTCATGGCTGTACACATCAACACAAAAAAGTTGTTATCTCAGTGCATGCAATGCTTAGTCAATACAATTAGTATACATTTCAATTTTACAGCAAAGCACTTACTGCAAACCTAATGGAAACACTTTAGGTTAACTTCCCACATGATTCTGAGATGTCTGAAAGTTGTTTCATACCTATGCACATAAAGACAAAAAAGTTGATTTCACAGTGAATAGAATGCTTTGACATAAAAGTAGTATACATTTCAATTGTACTCAAAAGTCCTGACTGCAAACCTAATGGAAACACCTTAGGTTAACTTTCCACATGAGTATGACTAGGTTTAAAGTTGTTTCATGCCTCAGTTCATCAAGACAAAAAAGTTTATTTCTCAGTGCTACTATGCTCTGACATTAAGGTAGTATACATCTCAATTTTACTCCAAAGTACTTACTGCAATCAAATGGAAACACCTTAGGTTGACTTTCCACATGATTATGAGTAGTTTGAAAGTTGTTTCATGGCTGTACACATCAACACAAAAAAGTTGTTAACTCAGTGCATGCAATGCTTAGACAATGCAAATAGTATACATTTCAAATTTACACCAAAGCACTTACTGCAAAACTAATGGAAACACTTTAGGTTAACTTCCCACATGATTCTGAGATGTCTGAAAGTTGTTTCATACCTATGCACATAAAGACAAAAAAGTTGATTTCACAGTGAATAGAATGCTTTGACATAAAAGTAGTATACATTTCAATTGTACTCAAAAGTCCTGACTGCAAACCTAATGGAAACACCTTAGGTTAACTTTCCACATGAGTATGACCAGGTTTAAAGTTGTTTCATGCCTCAGTTCATCAAGACAAAAAAGTTTCTTTCTCAGTGCTACTATGCTCTGACATTAAGGTAGTATACATCTCAATTTTACTCCAAAGTACTTACTGCAAACAAATGGAAACACCTAAGGTTAACTTCCCACATGATTATTAGTAGTTTGAAAGTTGTTTCCTGGCTGTACACATCAACACAAAAAAGTTGTTATCTCAGTGCATGCAATGCTTAGACAATACAAATAGTATACATTTCAATTTTACACCAAAGCACTTACTGCAAATCTAATGGAAACACTTTAGATTAACTTCCCACATGATTCTGAGATGTCTGAAAGTTGATTCATACCTGTGCACATAAAGACAAAAAAGTTGTTTTCTCAGTGAATAGAATGCTTTGACATAAAAGTAGTATACATTTCAATTGTACTCAAAAGTCCTGACTGCAAACCTAATGGAAACACCTTAGGTTAACTTTCCACATGAGTATGACTAGGTTTAAAGTTGTTTCATGCCTCAGTTCATCAAGACAAAAAAGTTTATTTCTCAGTGCTACTATGCTCTGACATTAAGGTAGTATACATCTCAATTTTACTCCAAAGTACTTACTGCAATCAAATGGAAACACCTTAGGTTAACTTCCCACATGATTCTGAGATGTCTGAAAGTTGATTCATACGTGTGCACATCAAGACAAAAAAGTTGTTTTCTCAGTGCATGCAAAGCTTTGACAATACCAATAGTATACATTTCAATTTTACACCAAAGTACTTACTGCAAACCTAATGGAAACACCTTAGGTTAACTTTCCACATCATTATGAGTAGTTTGAAAGTTGTTTCATGGCTGTACACATCAACACAAAAAAGTTGTTATCTCAGTGCATGCAATGCTTAGACAATACAAATAGCATACATTTCAATTTTCCACCAAAGCACTTACTGCAAACCTAATGCAAACACTTTAGGTTAACTTCCCACATGATTCTGAGATGTCTGAAAGTTGTTTTTTAACTGTGCACATAAAGACAAAAATGTTGATTTCACAGTGAATAGAATGCTTTGACATAAAAGTAGTATACATTTCAATTGTACTCAAAAGTCCTGACTGCAAACCTAATGGATACAGCTTAGGTTAACTTTCCACATGATTATGAGTAGTTTGAAAGCTGTTTCATGGCTGTATACATCAACACAAAAAAGTTGTTATCTCAGTGCATGCAATGCTTAGACAATACAATTAGTATACATTTCAATTTTACAGTAAAGTACTTACTGCAAACCTAATGGAAACACTTTAGGTTAACTTCCCACATGATTCTAAGATGTCTGAAAGTTGTTTCATACTTGTGCACATAAAGACAAAAAAGTTGATTTCACAGTGAATAGAATGCTTTGACATAAAAGTAGTATACATTTCAATTGTACTCAAAAGTCCTGACTGCAAACCTAATGGATACAGCTTAGGTTAACTTTCCACATGATTATGAGTAGTTCGAAAGCTGTTTCATGGCTGTTACACATCAACACAAAAAAGTTGTTATCTCAGTGCATGCAATGCTTAGTCAATACAATTAGTATACATTTCAATTTTACAGCAAAGCACTTACTGCAAACCTAATGGAAACACTCTAGGTTAACTTCCCACATGATTCTGAGATGTCTGAAAGTTGTTTCATACCTATGCACATAAAGACAAAAAAGTTCATTTCACAGTGAACAGAATGCTTTGACATAAAAGTAGTATACATTTCAATTGTACTCAAAAGTCCTGACTGCAAACCTAATGGAAACACCTTAGGTTAACTTTCCACATGAGTATGACCAGGTTTAAAGTTGTTTCATGCCTCAGTTCATCAAGACAAAAAAGTTTCTTTCTCAGTGCTACTATGCTCTGACATTAAGGTAGTATACATCTCAATTTTACTCCAAAGTACTTACTGCAAACAAATGGAAACACCTAAGGTTAACTTCCCACATGATTATTAGTAGTTTGAAAGTTGTTTCCTGGCTGTACACATCAACACAAAAAAGTTGTTATCTCAGTGCATGCAATGCTTAGACAATACAAATAGTATACATTTCAATTTTACACCAAAGCACTTACTGCAAATCTAATGGAAACACTTTAGATTAACTTCCCACATGATTCTGAGATGTCTGAAAGTTGATTCATACGTGTGCACATCAAGACAAAAAAGTTGTTTTCTCAGTGCATGCAAAGCTTTGACAATACCAATAGTATACATTTCAATTTTACACCAAAGCACTTACTGCAAACCTAATGGAAACACCTTAGGTTAACTTTCCACATCATTATGAGTAGTTTGAAAGTTGTTTCATGGCTGTACACATCAACACAAAAAAGTTGTTATCTCAGTGCATGCAATGCTTAGACAATACAAATAGCATACATTTCAATTTTCCACCAAAGCACTTACTGCAAACCTAATGCAAACACTTTAGGTTAACTTCCCACATGATTCTGAGATGTCTGAAAGTTGTTTTTTACCTGTGCACATAAAGACAAAAATGTTGATTTCACAGTGAATAGAATGCTTTGACATAAAAGTAGTATACATTTCAATTGTACTCAAAAGTCCTGACTGCAAACCTAATGGATACAGCTTAGGTTAACTTTCCACATGATTATGAGTAGTTTGAAAGCTGTTTCATGGCTGTATACATCAACACAAAAAAGTTGTTATCTCAGTGCATGCAATGCTTAGACAATACAATTAGTATACATTTCAATTTTACAGTAAAGTACTTACTGCAAACCTAATGGAAACACTTTAGGTTAACTTCCCACATGATTCTAAGATGTCTGAAAGTTGTTTCATACTTGTGCACATAAAGACAAAAAAGTTGATTTCACAGTGAATAGAATGCTTTGACATAAAAGTAGTATACATTTCAATTGTACTCAAAAGTCCTGACTGCAAACCTAATGGATACAGCTTAGGTTAACTTTCCACATGATTATGAGTAGTTCGAAAGCTGTTTCATGGCTGTTACACATCAACACAAAAAAGTTGTTATCTCAGTGCATGCAATGCTTAGTCAATACAATTAGTATACATTTCAATTTTACAGCAAAGCACTTACTGCAAACCTAATGGAAACACTTTAGGTTAACTTCCCACATGATTCTGAGATGTCTGAAAGTTGTTTCATACCTATGCACATAAAGACAAAAAAGTTGATTTCACAGTGAATAGAATGCTTTGACATAAAAGTAGTATACATTTCAATTGTACTCAAAAGTCCTGACTGCAAACCTAATGGAAACACCTTAGGTTAACTTTCCACATGAGTATGACCAGGTTTAAAGTTGTTTCATGCCTCAGTTCATCAAGACAAAAAAGTTTCTTTCTCAGTGCTACTATGCTCTGACATTAAGGTAGTATACATCTCAATTTTACTCCAAAGTACTTACTGCAAACAAATGGAAACACCTAAGGTTAACTTCCCACATGATTATTAGTAGTTTGAAAGTTGTTTCCTGGCTGTACACATCAACACAAAAAAGTTGTTATCTCAGTGCATGCAATGCTTAGACAATACAAATAGTATACATTTCAATTTTACACCAAAGCACTTACTGCAAATCTAATGGAAACACTTTAGATTAACTTCCCACATGATTCTGAGATGTCTGAAAGTTGATTCATACGTGTGCACATCAAGACAAAAAAGTTGTTTTCTCAGTGCATGCAAAGCTTTGACAATACCAATAGTATACATTTCAATTTTACACCAAAGCACTTACTGCAAACCTAATGGAAACACCTTAGGTTAACTTTCCACATCATTATGAGTAGTTTGAAAGTTGTTTCATGGCTGTAGACATCAACACAAAAAAGTTGTTATCTCAGTGCATGCAATGCTTAGACAATACAAATAGCATACATTTCAATTTTCCACCAAAGCACTTACTGCAAACCTAATGGAAACACTTTAGGTTAACTTCCCACATGATTCTGAGATGTCTGAAAGTTGTTTTTTACCTGTGCACATAAAGACAAAAATGTTGATTTCACAGTGAATAGAATGCTTTGACATAAAAGTAGTATACATTTCAATTGTACTCAAAAGTCCTGACTGCAAACCTAATGGATACAGCTTAGGTTAACTTTCCACATGATTATGAGTAGTTTGAAAGCTGTTTCATGGCTGTATACATCAACACAAAAAAGTTGTTATCTCAGGGCATGCAATGCTTAGACAATACAATTAGTATACATTTCAATTTTACAGCAAAGCACTTACTGCAAACCTAATGGAAACACTTTAGGTTAACTTCCCACATGATTCTGAGATGTCCGAAAGTTGTTTCATACTTGTGCACATAAAGACAAAAAAGTTGATTTCACAGTGAATAGAATGCTTTGACATAAGAGTAGTATACATTTCAATTGTACTCAAAAGTCCTGACTGCAAACCTAATGGATACAGCTTAGGTTAACTTTCCACATGATTATGAGTAGTTCGAAAGCTGTTTCATGGCTGTACACATCAACACAAAAAAGTTGTTATCTCAGTGCATGCAATGCTTAGTCAATACAATTAGTATACATTTCAATTTTACAACAAAGCACTTACTGCAAACCTAATGGAAACACTTTAGGTTAACTTCCCACATGATTCTGAGATGTCTGAAAGTTGTTTCATACCTGTGCACATAAAGACAAAAAAGTTGTTTTCTCAGTGCATGCAAAGCTTTGACAATACAAATAGTATACATTTCATTTTTACACCAAAGCACTTACTGCAAACCTAATGGAAACACTTTAGGTTAACTTCTCACATGATTATGAGTAGTTTGAAAGTTGTTTCATGGCTGTACACATCAACACAAAACAGTTGCTATCTCAGTGCATGCAATGCTTAGAGAATACAAATAATATACATTTCAATTTTACACCAAAGTCCTTACTGCAAACCTAATGGAAACAACTTAGATTAACTTCCCACATGATTCTGAGATGTCTGAAAGTTGTTTCATACCTGTGCACATCAAGACAAAAAAGTTGTTATCTCAGTGCATGCAATGCTTAGACAATACAAATAGCATACATTTCAATTTTCCACCAAAGCACTTACTGCAAACCTAATGGAAACACTTTAGGTTAACTTCCCACATGATTCTGAGATGTCTGAAAGTTGTTTTTTACCTGTGCACATAAAGACAAAAATGTTGATTTCACAGTGAATAGAATGCTTTGACATAAAAGTAGTATACATTTCAATTGTACTCAAAAGTCCTGACTGCAAACCTAATGGATACAGCTTAGGTTAACTTTCCACATGATTATGAGTAGTTTGAAAGCTGTTTCATGGCTGTATACATCAACACAAAAAAGTTGTTATCTCAGTGCATGCAATGCTTAGACAATACAATTAGTATACATTTCAATTTTACAGTAAAGTACTTACTGCAAACCTAATGGAAACACTTTAGGTTAACTTCCCACATGATTCTAAGATGTCTGAAAGTTGTTTCATACTTGTGCACATAAAGACAAAAAAGTTGATTTCACAGTGAATAGAATGCTTTGACATAAAAGTAGTATACATTTCAATTGTACTCAAAAGTCCTGACTGCAAACCTAATGGATACAGCTTAGGTTAACTTTCCACATGATTATGAGTAGTTCGAAAGCTGTTTCATGGCTGTTACACATCAACACAAAAAAGTTGTTATCTCAGTGCATGCAATGCTTAGTCAATACAATTAGTATACATTTCAATTTTACAGCAAAGCACTTACTGCAAACCTAATGGAAACACTTTAGGTTAACTTCCCACATGATTCTGAGATGTCTGAAAGTTGTTTCATACCTATGCACATAAAGACAAAAAAGTTCATTTCACAGTGAATAGAATGCTTTGACATAAAAGTAGTATACATTTCAATTGTACTCAAAAGTCCTGACTGCAAACCTAATGGAAACACCTTAGGTTAACTTTCCACATGAGTATGACCAGGTTTAAAGTTGTTTCATGCCTCAGTTCATCAAGACAAAAAAGTTTCTTTCTCAGTGCTACTATGCTCTGACATTAAGGTAGTATACATCTCAATTTTACTCCAAAGTACTTACTGCAAACAAATGGAAACACCTAAGGTTAACTTCCCACATGATTATTAGTAGTTTGAAAGTTGTTTCCTGGCTGTACACATCAACACAAAAAAGTTGTTATCTCAGTGCATGCAATGCTTAGACAATACAAATAGTATACATTTCAATTTTACACCAAAGCACTTACTGCAAATCTAATGGAAACACTTTAGATTAACTTCCCACATGATTCTGAGATGTCTGAAAGTTGATTCATACGTGTGCACATCAAGACAAAAAAGTTGTTTTCTCAGTGCATGCAAAGCTTTGACAATACCAATAGTATACATTTCAATTTTACACCAAAGCACTTACTGCAAACCTAATGGAAACACCTTAGGTTAACTTTCCACATCATTATGAGTAGTTTGAAAGTTGTTTCATGGCTGTAGACATCAACACAAAAAAGTTGTTATCTCAGTGCATGCAATGCTTAGACAATACAAATAGCATACATTTCAATTTTCCACCAAAGCACTTACTGCAAACCTAATGGAAACACTTTAGGTTAACTTCCCACATGATTCTGAGATGTCTGAAAGTTGTTTTTTACCTGTGCACATAAAGACAAAAATGTTGATTTCACAGTGAATAGAATGCTTTGACATAAAAGTAGTATACATTTCAATTGTACTCAAAAGTCCTGACTGCAAACCTAATGGATACAGCTTAGGTTAACTTTCCACATGATTATGAGTAGTTTGAAAGCTGTTTCATGGCTGTATACATCAACACAAAAAAGTTGTTATCTCAGGGCATGCAATGCTTAGACAATACAATTAGTATACATTTCAATTTTACAGCAAAGCACTTACTGCAAACCTAATGGAAACACTTTAGGTTAACTTCCCACATGATTCTGAGATGTCCGAAAGTTGTTTCATACTTGTGCACATAAAGACAAAAAAGTTGATTTCACAGTGAATAGAATGCTTTGACATAAGAGTAGTATACATTTCAATTGTACTCAAAAGTCCTGACTGCAAACCTAATGGATACAGCTTAGGTTAACTTTCCACATGATTATGAGTAGTTCGAAAGCTGTTTCATGGCTGTACACATCAACACAAAAAAGTTGTTATCTCAGTGCATGCAATGCTTAGTCAATACAATTAGTATACATTTCAATTTTACAACAAAGCACTTACTGCAAACCTAATGGAAACACTTTAGGTTAACTTCCCACATGATTCTGAGATGTCTGAAAGTTGTTTCATACCTGTGCACATAAAGACAAAAAAGTTGTTTTCTCAGTGCATGCAAAGCTTTGACAATACAAATAGTATACATTTCATTTTTACACCAAAGCACTTACTGCAAACCTAATGGAAACACTTTAGGTTAACTTCTCACATGATTATGAGTAGTTTGAAAGTTGTTTCATGGCTGTACACATCAACACAAAACAGTTGCTATCTCAGTGCATGCAATGCTTAGAGAATACAAATAGTATACATTTCAATTTTACACCAAAGTCCTTACTGCAAACCTAATGGAAACAACTTAGATTAACTTCCCACATGATTCTGAGATGTCTGAAAGTTGTTTCATACCTGTGCACATCAAGACAAAAAAGTTGTTATCTCAGTGCATGCAATGCTTAGACAATACAAATAGCATACATTTCAATTTTCCACCAAAGCACTTACTGCAAACCTAATGGAAACACTTTAGGTTAACTTCCCACATGATTCTGAGATGTCTGAAAGTTGTTTTTTACCTGTGCACATAAAGACAAAAATGTTGATTTCACAGTGAATAGAATGCTTTGACATAAAAGTAGTATACATTTCAATTGTACTCAAAAGTCCTGACTGCAAACCTAATGGATACAGCTTAGGTTAACTTTCCACATGATTATGAGTAGTTTGAAAGCTGTTTCATGGCTGTATACATCAACACAAAAAAGTTGTTATCTCAGTGCATGCAATGCTTAGACAATACAATTAGTATACATTTCAATTTTACAGTAAAGTACTTACTGCAAACCTAATGGAAACACTTTAGGTTAACTTCCCACATGATTCTAAGATGTCTGAAAGTTGTTTCATACTTGTGCACATAAAGACAAAAAAGTTGATTTCACAGTGAATAGAATGCTTTGACATAAAAGTAGTATACATTTCAATTGTACTCAAAAGTCCTGACTGCAAACCTAATGGATACAGCTTAGGTTAACTTTCCACATGATTATGAGTAGTTCGAAAGCTGTTTCATGGCTGTTACACATCAACACAAAAAAGTTGTTATCTCAGTGCATGCAATGCTTAGTCAATACAATTAGTATACATTTCAATTTTACAGCAAAGCACTTACTGCAAACCTAATGGAAACACTTTAGGTTAACTTCCCACATGATTCTGAGATGTCTGAAAGTTGTTTCATACCTATGCACATAAAGACAAAAAAGTTCATTTCACAGTGAATAGAATGCTTTGACATAAAAGTAGTATACATTTCAATTGTACTCAAAAGTCCTGACTGCAAACCTAATGGAAACACCTTAGGTTAACTTTCCACATGAGTATGACCAGGTTTAAAGTTGTTTCATGCCTCAGTTCATCAAGACAAAAAAGTTTCTTTCTCAGTGCTACTATGCTCTGACATTAAGGTAGTATACATCTCAATTTTACTCCAAAGTACTTACTGCAAACAAATGGAAACACCTAAGGTTAACTTCCCACATGATTATTAGTAGTTTGAAAGTTGTTTCCTGGCTGTACACATCAACACAAAAAAGTTGTTATCTCAGTGCATGCAATGCTTAGACAATACAAATAGTATACATTTCAATTTTACACCAAAGCACTTACTGCAAATCTAATGGAAACACTTTAGATTAACTTCCCACATGATTCTGAGATGTCTGAAAGTTGATTCATACGTGTGCACATCAAGACAAAAAAGTTATTTTCTCAGTGCATGCAAAGCTTTGACAATACCAATAGTATACATTTCAATTTTACACCAAAATACTTACTGCAAACCTAATGGAAACACCTTAGGTTAACTTTCCACATCATTATGAGTAGTTTGAAAGTTGTTTCATGGCTGTAGACATCAACACAAAAAAGTTGTTATCTCAGTGCATGCAATGCTTAGACAATACAAATAGCATACATTTCAATTTTCCACCAAAGCACTTACTGCAAACCTAATGGAAACACTTTAGGTTAACTTCCCACATGATTCTGAGATGTCTGAAAGTTGTTTTTTACCTGTGCACATAAAGACAAAAATGTTGATTTCACAGTGAATAGAATGCTTTGACATAAAAGTAGTATACATTTCAATTGTACTCAAAAGTCCTGACTGCAAACCTAATGGATACAGCTTAGGTTAACTTTCCACATGATTATGAGTAGTTTGAAAGCTGTTTCATGGCTGTATACATCAACACAAAAAAGTTGTTATCTCAGGGCATGCAATGCTTAGACAATACAATTAGTATACATTTCAATTTTACAGCAAAGCACTTACTGCAAACCTAATGGAAACACTTTAGGTTAACTTCCCACATGATTCTGAGATGTCCGAAAGTTGTTTCATACTTGTGCACATAAAGACAAAAAAGTTGATTTCACAGTGAATAGAATGCTTTGACATAAGAGTAGTATACATTTCAATTGTACTCAAAAGTCCTGACTGCAAACCTAATGGATACAGCTTAGGTTAACTTTCCACATGATTATGAGTAGTTCGAAAGCTGTTTCATGGCTGTACACATCAACACAAAAAAGTTGTTATCTCAGTGCATGCAATGCTTAGTCAATACAATTAGTATACATTTCAATTTTACAACAAAGCACTTACTGCAAACCTAATGGAAACACTTTAGGTTAACTTCCCACATGATTCTGAGATGTCTGAAAGTTGTTTCATACCTGTGCACATAAAGACAAAAAAGTTGTTTTCTCAGTGCATGCAAAGCTTTGACAATACAAATAGTATACATTTCATTTTTACACCAAAGCACTTACTGCAAACCTAATGGAAACACTTTAGGTTAACTTCTCACATGATTATGAGTAGTTTGAAAGTTGTTTCATGGCTGTACACATCAACACAAAACAGTTGCTATCTCAGTGCATGCAATGCTTAGAGAATACAAATAGTATACATTTCAATTTTACACCAAAGTCCTTACTGCAAACCTAATGGAAACAACTTAGATTAACTTCCCACATGATTCTGAGATGTCTGAAAGTTGTTTCATACCTGTGCACATCAAGACAAAAAAGTTGTTATCTCAGTGCATGCAATGCTTAGACAATACAAATAGCATACATTTCAATTTTCCACCAAAGCACTTACTGCAAACCTAATGGAAACACTTTAGGTTAACTTCCCACATGATTCTGAGATGTCTGAAAGTTGTTTTTTACCTGTGCACATAAAGACAAAAATGTTGATTTCACAGTGAATAGAATGCTTTGACATAAAAGTAGTATACATTTCAATTGTACTCAAAAGTCCTGACTGCAAACCTAATGGATACAGCTTAGGTTAACTTTCCACATGATTATGAGTAGTTTGAAAGCTGTTTCATGGCTGTATACATCAACACAAAAAAGTTGTTATCTCAGGGCATGCAATGCTTAGACAATACAATTAGTATACATTTCAATTTTACAGCAAAGCACTTACTGCAAACCTAATGGAAACACTTTAGGTTAACTTCCCACATGATTCTGAGATGTCTGAAAGTTGTTTCATACTTGTGCACATAAAGACAAAAAAGTTGATTTCACAGTGAATAGAATGCTTTGACATAAAAGTAGTATACATTTCAATTGTACTCAAAAGTCCTGACTGCAAACCTAATGGATACAGCTTAGGTTAACTTTCCACATGATTATGAGTAGTTCGAAAGCTGTTTCATGGCTGTACACATCAACACAAAAAAGTTGTTATCTCAGTGCATGCAATGCTTAGTCAATACAATTAGTATACATTTCAATTTTACAGCAAAGCACTTACTGCAAACCTAATGGAAACACTTTAGGTTAACTTCCCACATGATTCTGAGATGTCTGAAAGTTGTTTCATACCTATGCACATAAAGACAAAAAAGTTGATTTCACAGTGAATAGAATGCTTTGACATAAAAGTAGTATACATTTCAATTGTACTCAAAAGTCCTGACTGCAAACCTAATGGAAACACCTTAGGTTAACTTTCCACATGAGTATGACCAGGTTTAAAGTTGTTTCATGCCTCAGTTCATCAAGACAAAAAAGTTTCTTTCTCAGTGCTACTATGCTCTGACATTAAGGTAGTATACATCTCAATTTTACTCCAAAGTACTTACTGCAAACAAATGGAAACACCTAAGGTTAACTTCCCACATGATTATTAGTAGTTTGAAAGTTGTTTCCTGGCTGTACACATCAACACAAAAAAGTTGTTATCTCAGTGCATGCAATGCTTAGACAATACAAATAGTATACATTTCAATTTTACACCAAAGCACTTACTGCAAATCTAATGGAAACACTTTAGATTAACTTCCCACATGATTCTGAGATGTCTGAAAGTTGATTCATACGTGTGCACATCAAGACAAAAAAGTTGTTTTCTCAGTGCATGCAAAGCTTTGACAATACCAATAGAATACATTTCAATTTTACACCAAAGCACTTACTGCAAACCTAATGGAAACACCTTAGGTTAACTTTCCACATCATTATGAGTAGTTTGAAAGTTGTTTCATGGCTGTAGACATCAACACAAAAAAGTTGTTATCTCAGTGCATGCAATGCTTAGACAATACAAATAGCATACATTTCAATTTTCCACCAAAGCACTTACTGCAAACCTAATGGAAACACTTTAGGTTAACTTCCCACATGATTCTGAGATGTCTGAAAGTTGTTTTTTACCTGTGCACATAAAGACAAAAATGTTGATTTCACAGTGAATAGAATGCTTTGACATAAAAGTAGTATACATTTCAATTGTACTCAAAAGTCCTGACTGCAAACCTAATGGATACAGCTTAGGTTAACTTTCCACATGATTATGAGTAGTTTGAAAGCTGTTTCATGGCTGTATACATCAACACAAAAAAGTTGTTATCTCAGGGCATGCAATGCTTAGACAATACAATTAGTATACATTTCAATTTTACAGCAAAGCACTTACTGCAAACCTAATGGAAACACTTTAGGTTAACTTCCCACATGATTCTGAGATGTCTGAAAGTTGTTTCATACTTGTGCACATAAAGACAAAAAAGTTGATTTCACAGTGAATAGAATGCTTTGACATAAAAGTAGTATACATTTCAATTGTACTCAAAAGTCCTGACTGCAAACCTAATGGATACAGCTTAGGTTAACTTTCCACATGATTATGAGTAGTTCGAAAGCTGTTTCATGGCTGTACACATCAACACAAAAAAGTTGTCATCTCAGTGCATGCAATGCTTAGTCAATACAATTAGTATACATTTCAATTTACCAGCAAAGCACTTACTGCAAACCTAATGGAAACACTTTAGGTTAACTTCCCACATGACTCTGAGATGTCTGAAAGTTGTTTCATACCTGTGCACATAAAGACAAAAAAGTTGTTTTCTCAGTGAATAGAATGCTTTGACATAAAAGTAGTATACATTTCAATTGTACTCAAAAGTCCTGACTGCAAACCTAATGGAAACACCTTAGGTTAACTTTCCACATGAGTATGACTAGGTTTAAAGTTGTTTCATGCCTCAGTTCATCAAGACAAAAAAGTTTATTTCTCAGTGCTACTATGCTCTGACATTAAGGTAGTATACATCTCAATTTTACTCCAAAGTACTTACTGCAATCAAATGGAAACACCTTAGGTTAACTTTCCACATGATTATGAGTAGTTTGAAAGTTGTTTCATGGCTGTACACATCAACACAAAAAAGTTGTTAACTCAGTGCATGCAATGCTTAGACAATACAAATAGTATACATTTCAATTTTACACCAAAGCACTTACTGCAAAACTAATGGAAACACTTTAGGTTAACTTCCCACATGATTCTGAGATGTCTGAAAGTTGTTTCATACCTGTGCACATAAAGACAAAAAATTTGATTTCACAGTGAATAGAATGCTTTGACATAAAAGTAGTATACATTTCAATTGTACTCAAAAGTCCTGACTGCAAACCTAATGGAAACACCTTAGGTTAACTTTCCACATGATTATGAGTAGTTTGAAAGTTGTTTCATGGCTGTACACATCAACACAAAAAAGTTGTTAACTCAGTGCATGCAATGCTTAGACAATGCAAATAGTATACATTTCAAATTTACAGCAAAGCACTTACTGCAAAACTAATGGAAACACTTTAGGTTAACTTCCCACATGATTCTGAGATGTCTGAAAGTTGTTTCATACCTATGCACATAAAGACAAAAAAGTTGATTTCACAGTGAATAGAATGCTTTGACATAAAAGTAGTATACATTTCAATTGTACTCAAAAGTCCTGACTGCAAACCTAATGGAAACACCTTAGGTTAACTTTCCACATGAGTATGACCAGGTTTAAAGTTGTTTCATGCCTCAGTTCATCAAGACAAAAAAGTTTCTTTCTCAGTGCTACTATGCTCTGACATTAAGGTAGTATACATCTCAATTTTACTCCAAAGTACTTACTGCAAACAAATGGAAACACCTAAGGTTAACTTCCCACATGATTATTAGTAGTTTGAAAGTTGTTTCCTGGCTGTACACATCAACACAAGAAAGTTGTTATCTCAGTGCATGCAATGCTTAGACAATACAAATAGTATACATTTCAATTTTACACCAAAGCACTTACTGCAAATCTAATGGAAACACTTTAGATTAACTTCCCACATGATTCTGAGATGTCTGAAAGTTGATTCATACGTGTGCACATCAAGACAAAAAAGTTGTTTTCTCAGTGCATGCAAAGCTTTGACAATACCAATAGTATACATTTCAATTTTACACCAAAGTACTTACTGCAAACCTAATGGAAACACCTTAGGTTAACTTTCCACATCATTATGAGTAGTTTGAAAGTTGTTTCATGGCTGTACACATCAACACAAAAAAGTTGTTATCTCAGTGCATGCAATGCTTAGACAATACAAATAGCATACATTTCAATTTTCCACCAAAGCACTTACTGCAAACCTAATGCAAACAATTTAGGTTAACTTCCCACATGATTCTGAGATGTCTGAAAGTTGTTTTTTACCTGTGCACATAAAGACAAAAATGTTGATTTCACAGTGAATAGAATGGTTTGACATAAAAGTAGTATACATTTCAATTGTACTCAAAAGTCCTGACTGCAAACCTAATGGATACAGCTTAGGTTAACTTTCCACATGATTATGAGTAGTTTGAAAGCTGTTTCATGGCTGTATACATCAACACAAAAAAGTTGTTATCTCAGGGCATGCAATGCTTAGACAATACAATTAGTATACATTTCAATTTTACAGCAAAGCACTTACTGCAAACCTAATGGAAACACTTTAGGTTAACTTCCCACATGATTCTGAGATGTCTGAAAGTTGTTTCATACTTGTGCACATAAAGACAAAAAAGTTGATTTCACAGTGAATAGAATGCTTTGACATAAAAGTAGTATACATTTCAATTGTACTCAAAAGTCCTGACTGCAAACCTAATGGATACAGCTTAGGTTAACTTTCCACATGATTATGAGTAGTTCGAAAGCTGTTTCATGGCTGTACACATCAACACAAAAAAGTTGTCATCTCAGTGCATGCAATGCTTAGTCAATACAATTAGTATACATTTCAATTTACCAGCAAAGCACTTACTGCAAACCTAATGGAAACACTTTAGGTTAACTTCCCACATGACTCTGAGATGTTTGAAAGTTGTTTCATACCTGTGCACATAAAGACAAAAAAGTTGTTTTCTCAGTGAATAGAATGCTTTGACATAAAAGTAGTATACATTTCAATTGTACTCAAAAGTCCTGACTGCAAACCTAATGGAAACACCTTAGGTTAACTTTCCACATGAGTATGACTAGGTTTAAAGTTGTTTCATGCCTCAGTTCATCAAGACAAAAAAGTTTATTTCTCAGTGCTACTATGCTCTGACATTAAGGTAGTATACATCTCAATTTTACTCCAAAGTACTTACTGCAATCAAATGGAAACACCTTAGGTTAACTTTCCACATGATTATGAGTAGTTTGAAAGTTGTTTCATGGCTGTACACATCAACACAAAAAAGTTGTTAACTCAGTGCATGCAATGCTTAGACAATACAAATAGTATACATTTCAATTTTACACCAAAGCACTTACTGCAAAACTAATGGAAACACTTTAGGTTAACTTCCCACATGATTCTGAGATGTCTGAAAGTTGTTTCATACCTGTGCACATAAAGACAAAAAATTTGATTTCACAGTGAATAGAATGCTTTGACATAAAAGTAGTATACATTTCAATTGTACTCAAAAGTCCTGACTGCAAACCTAATGGAAACACCTTAGGTTAACTTTCCACATGATTATGAGTAGTTTGAAAGTTGTTTCATGGCTGTACACATCAACACAAAAAAGTTGTTAACTCAGTGCATGCAATGCTTAGACAATGCAAATAGTATACATTTCAAATTTACAGCAAAGCACTTACTGCAAAACTAATGGAAACACTTTAGGTTAACTTCCCACATGATTCTGAGATGTCTGAAAGTTGTTTCATACCTATGCACATAAAGACAAAAAAGTTGATTTCACAGTGAATAGAATGCTTTGACATAAAAGTAGTATACATTTCAATTGTACTCAAAAGTCCTGACTGCAAACCTAATGGAAACACCTTAGGTTAACTTTCCACATGAGTATGACCAGGTTTAAAGTTGTTTCATGCCTCAGTTCATCAAGACAAAAAAGTTTCTTTCTCAGTGCTACTATGCTCTGACATTAAGGTAGTATACATCTCAATTTTACTCCAAAGTACTTACTGCAAACAAATGGAAACACCTAAGGTTAACTTCCCACATGATTATTAGTAGTTTGAAAGTTGTTTCCTGGCTGTACACATCAACACAAGAAAGTTGTTATCTCAGTGCATGCAATGCTTAGACAATACAAATAGTATACATTTCAATTTTACACCAAAGCACTTACTGCAAATCTAATGGAAACACTTTAGATTAACTTCCCACATGATTCTGAGATGTCTGAAAGTTGATTCATACGTGTGCACATCAAGACAAAAAAGTTGTTTTCTCAGTGCATGCAAAGCTTTGACAATACCAATAGTATACATTTCAATTTTACACCAAAGTACTTACTGCAAACCTAATGGAAACACCTTAGGTTAACTTTCCACATCATTATGAGTAGTTTGAAAGTTGTTTCATGGCTGTACACATCAACACAAAAAAGTTGTTATCTCAGTGCATGCAATGCTTAGACAATACAAATAGCATACATTTCAATTTTCCACCAAAGCACTTACTGCAAACCTAATGCAAACAATTTAGGTTAACTTCCCACATGATTCTGAGATGTCTGAAAGTTGTTTTTTACCTGTGCACATAAAGACAAAAATGTTGATTTCACAGTGAATAGAATGGTTTGACATAAAAGTAGTATACATTTCAATTGTACTCAAAAGTCCTGACTGCAAACCTAATGGATACAGCTTAGGTTAACTTTCCACATGATTATGAGTAGTTCGAAAGCTGTTTCATGGCTGTACACATCAACACAAAAAAGTTGTTATCTCAGTGCATGCAATGCTTAGTCAATACAATTAGTATACATTTCAATTTTACAGCAAAGCACTTACTGCAAACCTAATGGAAACACTTTAGGTTAACTTCCCACATGATTCTGAGATGTCTGAAAGTTGTTTCATACCTGTGCACATAAAGACAAAAAAGTTGTTTTCTCAGTGCATGCAAAGCTTTGACAATACAAATAGTATACATTTCATTTTTAAACCAAAGCACTTACTGCAAACCTAATGGAAACACCTTAGGTTAACTTTCCACATGATTATGAGTAGTTTGAAAGTTGTTTCATGGCTGTACACATCAACACAAAAAAGTTGTTATCTCAGTGCATGCAAAGCTTTGACAATACCAATAGTATACATTTCAATTTTACACCAAAGCTCTTACTGCAAACCTAATGGAAACACCTTAGGTTAACTTTCCACATGATTATGAGTAGTTTGAAAGTTGTTTCATGGCTGTAGACATCAACACAAAAAAGTTGTTATCTCAGTGCATGCAATGCTTAGACAATACAAATAGCATACATTTCAATTTTCCACCAAAGCACTTACTGCAAACGTAATGGAAACACTTTAGGTTAACTTCCCACATGATTCTGAGATGTCTGAAAGTTGTTTCATACTTGTGCACATAAAGACAAAAAAGTTGATTTCACAGTGAATAGAATGCTTTGACATAAAAGTAGTATACATTTCAATTGTACTCAAAAGTCCTGACTGCAAACCTAATGGATACAGCTTAGGTTAACTTTCCACATGATTATGAGTAGTTCGAAAGCTGTTTCATGGCTGTACACATCAACACAAAAAAGTTGTTATCTCAGTGCATGCAATGCTTAGTCAATACAATTAGTATACATTTCAATTTTACAGCAAAGCACTTACTGCAAACCTAATGGAAACACTTTAGGTTAACTTCCCACATGATTCTGAGATGTCTGAAAGTTGTTTCATACCTATGCACATAAAGACAAAAAAGTTGATTTCACAGTGAATAGAATGCTTTGACATAAAAGTAGTATACATTTCAATTGTACTCAAAAGTCCTGACTGCAAACCTAATGGAAACACCTTAGGTTAACTTTCCACATGAGTATGACCAGGTTTAAAGTTGTTTCATGCCTCAGTTCATCAAGACAAAAAAGTTTCTTTCTCAGTGCTACTATGCTCTAACATTAAGGTAGTATACATCTCAATTTTACTCCAAAGTACTTACTGCAAACAAATGGAAACACCTAAGGTTAACTTCCCACATGATTATTAGTAGTTTGAAAGTTGTTTCCTGGCTGTACACATCAACACAAAAAAGTTGTTTTCTCAGTGCATACAATGCTTAGACAATACAAATAGTATACATTTCAATTTTACACCAAAGCACTTACTGCAAATCTAATGGAAACACTTTAGATTAACTTCCCACATGATTCTGAGATGTCTGAAAGTTGATTCATACGTGTGCACATCAAGACAAAAAAGTTGTTTTCTCAGTGCATGCAAAGCTTTGACAATACCAATAGTATACATTTCAATTTTACACCAAAGCACTTACTGCAAACCTAATGGAAACACCTTAGGTTAACTTTCCACATCATTATGAGTAGTTTGAAAGTTGTTTCATGGCTGTAGACATCAACACAAAAAAGTTGTTATCTCAGTGCATGCAATGCTTAGACAATACAAATAGCATACATTTCAATTTTCCACCAAAGCACTTACTGCAAACCTAATGGAAACACTTTAGGTTAACTTCCCACATGATTCTGAGATGTCTGAAAGTTGTTTTTTACCTGTGCACATAAAGACAAAAATGTTGATTTCACAGTGAATAGAATGCTTTGACATAAAAGTAGTATACATTTCAATTGTACTCAAAAGTCCTGACTGCAAACCTAATGGATACAGCTTAGGTTAACTTTCCACATGATTATGAGTAGTTTGAAAGCTGTTTCATGGCTGTATACATCAACACAAAAAAGTTGTTATCTCAGGGCATGCAATGCTTAGACAATACAATTAGTATACATTTCAATTTTACAGCAAAGCACTTACTGCAAACCTAATGGAAACACTTTAGGTTAACTTCCCACATGATTCTGAGATGTCTGAAAGTTGTTTCATACTTGTGCACATAAAGACAAAAAAGTTGATTTCACAGTGAATAGAATGCTTTGACATAAGAGTAGTATACATTTCAATTGTACTCCAAAGTCCTGACTGCAAACCTAATGGATACAGCTTAGGTTAACTTTCCACATGATTATGAGTAGTTCGAAAGCTGTTTCATGGCTGTACACATCAACACAAAAAAGTTGTTATCTCAGTGCATGCAATGCTTAGTCAATACAATTAGTATACATTTCAATTTTACAACAAAGCACTTACTGCAAACCTAATGGAAACACTTTAGGTTAACTTCCCACATGATTCTGAGATGTCTGAAAGTTGTTTCATACCTGTGCACATAAAGACAAAAAAGTTGTTTTCTCAGTGCATGCAAAGCTTTGACAATACAAATAGTATACATTTCATTTTTACACCAAAGCACTTACTGCAAACCTAATGGAAACACTTTAGGTTAACTTCTCACATGATTATGAGTAGTTTGAAAGTTGTTTCATGGCTGTACACATCAACACAAAACAGTTGCTATCTCAGTGCATGCAATGCTTAGAGAATACAAATAGTATACATTTCAATTTTACACCAAAGTCCTTACTGCAAACCTAATGGAAACAACTTAGATTAACTTCCCACATGATTCTGAGATGTCTGAAAGTTGTTTCATACCTGTGCACATCAAGACAAAAAAGTTGTTATCTCAGTGCATGCAATGCTTAGACAATACAAATAGCATACATTTCAATTTTCCACCAAAGCACTTACTGCAAACCTAATGGAAACACTTTAGGTTAACTTCCCACATGATTCTGAGATGTCTGAAAGTTGTTTTTTACCTGTGCACATAAAGACAAAAATGTTGATTTCACAGTGAATAGAATGCTTTGACATAAAAGTAGTATACATTTCAATTGTACTCAAAAGTCCTGACTGCAAACCTAATGGATACAGCTTAGGTTAACTTTCCACATGATTATGAGTAGTTTGAAAGCTGTTTCATGGCTGTATACATCAACACAAAAAAGTTGTTATCTCAGTGCATGCAATGCTTAGACAATACAATTAGTATACATTTCAATTTTACAGCAAAGCACTTACTGCAAACCTAATGGAAACACTTTAGGTTAACTTCCCACATGATTCTGAGATGTCTGAAAGTTCTTTCATACTTGTGCACATAAAGACAAAAAAGTTGATTTCACAGTGAATAGAATGCTTTGACATAAAAGTAGTATACATTTCAATTGTACTCAAAAGTCCTGACTGCAAACCTAATGGATACAGCTTAGGTTAACTTTCCACATGATTATGAGTAGTTCGAAAGCTGTTTCATGGCTGTACACATCAACACAAAAAAGTTGTTATCTCAGTGCATGCAATGCTTAGTCAATACAATTAGTATACATTTCAATTTTACAGCAAAGCACTTACTGCAAACCTAATGGAAACACTTTAGGTTAACTTCCCACATGATTCTGAGATGTCTGAAAGTTGTTTCATACCTATGCACATAAAGCCAAAAAAGTTGTTTTCTCAGTGAATAGAATGCTTTGACATAAAAGTAGTATACATTTCAATTGTACTCAAAAGTCCTGACTGCAAACCTAATGGAAACACCTTAGGTTAACTTTCCACATGAGTATGACCAGGTTTAAAGTTGTTTCATGCCTCAGTTCATCAAGACAAAAAAGTTTATTTCTCAGTGCTACTATGCTCTGACATTAAGGTAGTATACATCTCAATTTTACTCTAAAGTACTTACTGCAAACAAATGGAAACACCTAAGGTTAACTTCCCACATGATTATTAGTAGTTTGAAAGTTGTTTCCTGGCTGTACACATCAACACAAAAAAGTTGTTATCTCAGTGCATGCAATGCTTAGACAATACAAATAGTATACATTTCAATTTTACACCAAAGCACTTACTGCAAATCTAATGGAAACACTTTAGATTAACTTCCCACATGATTCTGAGATGTCTGAAAGTTGATTCATACGTGTGCACATCAAGACAAAAAAGTTGTTTTCTCAGTGCATGCAAAGCTTTGACAATACCAATAGTATACATTTCAATTTTACACCAAAGTACTTACTGCAAACCTAATGGAAACACCTTAGGTTAAATTTCCACATCATTATGAGTAGTTTGAAAGTTGTTTCATGGCTGTACACATCAACACAAAAAAGTTGTTATCTCAGTGCATGCAATGCTTAGACAATACAAATAGCATACATTTCAATTTTCCACCAAAGCACTTACTGCAAACCTAATGCAAACACTTTAGGTTAACTTCCCACATGATTCTGAGATGTCTGAAAGTTGTTTTTTACCTGTGCACATAAAGACAAAAATGTTGATTTCACAGTGAATAGAATGCTTTGACATAAAAGTAGTATACATTTCAATTGTACTCAAAAGTCCTGACTGCAAACCTAATGGATACAGCTTAGGTTAACTTTCCACATGATTATGAGTAGTTTGAAAGCTGTTTCATGGCTGTATACATCAACACAAAAAAGTTGTTATCTCAGTGCATGCAATGCTTAGTCAATACAATTAGTATACATTTCAATTTTACAGCAAAGCACTTACTGCAAACCTAATGGAAACACTTTAGGTTAACTTCCCACATGATTCTGAGATGTCTGAAAGTTGTTTCATACCTATGCACATAAAGACAAAAAAGTTGATTTCACAGTGAATAGAATGCTTTGACATAAAAGTAGTATACATTTCAATTGTACTCAAAAGTCCTGACTGCAAACCTAATGGAAACACCTTAGGTTAACTTTCCACATGAGTATGACCAGGTTTAAAGTTGTTTCATGCCTCAGTTCATCAAGACAAAAAAGTTTCTTTCTCAGTGCTACTATGCTCTGACATTAAGGTAGTATACATCTCAATTTTACTCCAAAGTACTTACTGCAAACAAATGGAAACACCTAAGGTTAACTTCCCACATGATTATTAGTAGTTTGAAAGTTGTTTCCTGGCTGTACACATCAACACAAAAAAGTTGTTATCTCAGTGCATGCAATGCTTAGACAATACAAATAGTATACATTTCAATTTTACACCAAAGCACTTACTGCAAATCTAATGGAAACACTTTAGATTAACTTCCCACATGATTCTGAGATGTCTGAAAGTTGATTCATACGTGTGCACATCAAGACAAAAAAGTTGTTTTCTCAGTGCATGCAAAGCTTTGACAATACCAATAGTATACATTTCAATTTTACACCAAAGCACTTACTGCAAACCTAATGGAAACACCTTAGGTTAACTTTCCACATCATTATGAGTAGTTTGAAAGTTGTTTCATGGCTGTAGACATCAACACAAAAAAGTTGTTATCTCAGTGCATGCAATGCTTAGACAATACAAATAGCATACATTTCAATTTTCCACCAAAGCACTTACTGCAAACCTAATGGAAACACTTTAGGTTAACTTCCCACATGATTCTGAGATGTCTGAAAGTTGTTTTTTACCTGTGCACATAAAGACAAAAATGTTGATTTCACAGTGAATAGAATGCTTTGACATAAAAGTAGTATACATTTCAATTGTACTCAAAAGTCCTGACTGCAAACCTAATGGATACAGCTTAGGTTAACTTTCCACATGATTATGAGTAGTTTGAAAGCTGTTTCATGGCTGTATACATCAACACAAAAAAGTTGTTATCTCAGGGCATGCAATTTTTAGACAATACAATTAGTATACATTTCAATTTTACAGCAAAGCACTTACTGCAAACCTAATGGAAACACTTTAGGTTAACTTCCCACATGATTCTGAGATGTCTGAAAGTTGTTTCATACTTGTGCACATAAAGACAAAAAAGTTGATTTCACAGTGAATAGAATGCTTTGACATAAGAGTAGTATACATTTCAATTGTACTCAAAAGTCCTGACTGCAAACCTAATGGATACAGCTTAGGTTAACTTTCCACATGATTATGAGTAGTTCGAAAGCTGTTTCATGGCTGTACACATCAACACAAAAAAGTTGTTATCTCAGTGCATGCAATGCTTAGTCAATACAATTAGTATACATTTCAATTTTACAACAAAGCACTTACTGCAAACCTAATGGAAACACTTTAGGTTAACTTCCCACATGATTCTGAGATGTCTGAAAGTTGTTTCATACCTGTGCACATAAAGACAAAAAAGTTGTTTTCTCAGTGCATGCAAAGCTTTGACAATACAAATAGTATACATTTCATTTTTAAACCAAAGCACTTACTGCAAACCTAATGGAAACACCTTAGGTTAACTTTCCACATGATTATGAGTAGTTTGAAAGTTGTTTCATGGCTGTACACATCAACACAAAAAAGTTGTTATCTCAGTGCATGCAAAGCTTTGACAATACCAATAGTATACATTTCAATTTTACACCAAAGCTCTTACTGCAAACCTAATGGAAACACCTTAGGTTAACTTTCCACATGATTATGAGTAGTTTGAAAGTTGTTTCATGGCTGTAGACATCAACACAAAAAAGTTGTTATCTCAGTGCATGCAATGCTTAGACAATACAAATAGCATACATTTCAATTTTCCACCAAAGCACTTACTGCAAACCTAATGGAAACACTTTAGGTTAACTTCCCACATGATTCTGAGATGTCTGAAAGTTGTTTCATACTTGTGCACATAAAGACAAAAAAGTTGATTTCACAGTGAATAGAATGCTTTGACATAAAAGTAGTATACATTTCAATTGTACTCAAAAGTCCTGACTGCAAACCTAATGGATACAGCTTAGGTTAACTTTCCACATGATTATGAGTAGTTCGAAAGCTGTTTCATGGCTGTACACATCAACACAAAAAAGTTGTTATCTCAGTGCATGCAATGCTTAGTCAATACAATTAGTATACATTTCAATTTTACAGCAAAGCACTTACTGCAAACCTAATGGAAACACTTTAGGTTAACTTCCCACATGATTCTGAGATGTCTGAAAGTTGTTTCATACCTATGCACATAAAGACAAAAAAGTTGATTTCACAGTGAATAGAATGCTTTGACATAAAAGTAGTATACATTTCAATTGTACTCAAAAGTCCTGACTGCAAACCTAATGGAAACACCTTAGGTTAACTTTCCACATGAGTATGACCAGGTTTAAAGTTGTTTCATGCCTCAGTTCATCAAGACAAAAAAGTTTCTTTCTCAGTGCTACTATGCTCTAACATTAAGGTAGTATACATCTCAATTTTACTCCAAAGTACTTACTGCAAACAAATGGAAACACCTAAGGTTAACTTCCCACATGATTATTAGTAGTTTGAAAGTTGTTTCCTGGCTGTACACATCAACACAAAAAAGTTGTTTTCTCAGTGCATACAATGCTTAGACAATACAAATAGTATACATTTCAATTTTACACCAAAGCACTTACTGCAAATCTAATGGAAACACTTTAGATTAACTTCCCACATGATTCTGAGATGTCTGAAAGTTGATTCATACGTGTGCACATCAAGACAAAAAAGTTGTTTTCTCAGTGCATGCAAAGCTTTGACAATACCAATAGTATACATTTCAATTTTACACCAAAGCACTTACTGCAAACCTAATGGAAACACCTTAGGTTAACTTTCCACATCATTATGAGTAGTTTGAAAGTTGTTTCATGGCTGTAGACATCAACACAAAAAAGTTGTTATCTCAGTGCATGCAATGCTTAGACAATACAAATAGCATACATTTCAATTTTCCACCAAAGCACTTACTGCAAACCTAATGGAAACACTTTAGGTTAACTTCCCACATGATTCTGAGATGTCTGAAAGTTGTTTTTTACCTGTGCACATAAAGACAAAAATGTTGATTTCACAGTGAATAGAATGCTTTGACATAAAAGTAGTATACATTTCAATTGTACTCAAAAGTCCTGACTGCAAACCTAATGGATACAGCTTAGGTTAACTTTCCACATGATTATGAGTAGTTTGAAAGCTGTTTCATGGCTGTATACATCAACACAAAAAAGTTGTTATCTCAGGGCATGCAATGCTTAGACAATACAATTAGTATACATTTCAATTTTACAGCAAAGCACTTACTGCAAACCTAATGGAAACACTTTAGGTTAACTTCCCACATGATTCTGAGATGTCTGAAAGTTGTTTCATACTTGTGCACATAAAGACAAAAAAGTTGATTTCACAGTGAATAGAATGCTTTGACATAAGAGTAGTATACATTTCAATTGTACTCAAAAGTCCTGACTGCAAACCTAATGGATACAGCTTAGGTTAACTTTCCACATGATTATGAGTAGTTCGAAAGCTGTTTCATGGCTGTACACATCAACACAAAAAAGTTGTTATCTCAGTGCATGCAATGCTTAGTCAATACAATTAGTATACATTTCAATTTTACAACAAAGCACTTACTGCAAACCTAATGGAAACACTTTAGGTTAACTTCCCACATGATTCTGAGATGTCTGAAAGTTGTTTCATACCTGTGCACATAAAGACAAAAAAGTTGTTTTCTCAGTGCATGCAAAGCTTTGACAATACAAATAGTATACATTTCATTTTTACACCAAAGCACTTACTGCAAACCTAATGGAAACACTTTAGGTTAACTTCTCACATGATTATGAGTAGTTTGAAAGTTGTTTCATGGCTGTACACATCAACACAAAACAGTTGCTATCTCAGTGCATGCAATGCTTAGAGAATACAAATAGTATACATTTCAATTTTACACCAAAGTCCTTACTGCAAACCTAATGGAAACAACTTAGATTAACTTCCCACATGATTCTGAGATGTCTGAAAGTTGTTTCATACCTGTGCACATCAAGACAAAAAAGTTGTTATCTCAGTGCATGCAATGCTTAGACAATACAAATAGCATACATTTCAATTTTCCACCAAAGCACTTACTGCAAACCTAATGGAAACACTTTAGGTTAACTTCCCACATGATTCTGAGATGTCTGAAAGTTGTTTTTTACCTGTGCACATAAAGACAAAAATGTTGATTTCACAGTGAATAGAATGCTTTGACATAAAAGTAGTATACATTTCAATTGTACTCAAAAGTCCTGACTGCAAACCTAATGGATACAGCTTAGGTTAACTTTCCACATGATTATGAGTAGTTTGAAAGCTGTTTCATGGCTGTATACATCAACACAAAAAAGTTGTTATCTCAGTGCATGCAATGCTTAGACAATACAATTAGTATACATTTCAATTTTACAGCAAAGCACTTACTGCAAACCTAATGGAAACACTTTAGGTTAACTTCCCACATGATTCTGAGATGTCTGAAAGTTCTTTCATACTTGTGCACATAAAGACAAAAAAGTTGATTTCACAGTGAATAGAATGCTTTGACATAAAAGTAGTATACATTTCAATTGTACTCAAAAGTCCTGACTGCAAACCTAATGGATACAGCTTAGGTTAACTTTCCACATGATTATGAGTAGTTCGAAAGCTGTTTCATGGCTGTACACATCAACACAAAAAAGTTGTTATCTCAGTGCATGCAATGCTTAGTCAATACAATTAGTATACATTTCAATTTTACAGCAAAGCACTTACTGCAAACCTAATGGAAACACTTTAGGTTAACTTCCCACATGATTCTGAGATGTCTGAAAGTTGTTTCATACCTATGCACATAAAGCCAAAAAAGTTGTTTTCTCAGTGAATAGAATGCTTTGACATAAAAGTAGTATACATTTCAATTGTACTCAAAAGTCCTGACTGCAAACCTAATGGAAACACCTTAGGTTAACTTTCCACATGAGTATGACCAGGTTTAAAGTTGTTTCATGCCTCAGTTCATCAAGACAAAAAAGTTTATTTCTCAGTGCTACTATGCTCTGACATTAAGGTAGTATACATCTCAATTTTACTCTAAAGTACTTACTGCAAACAAATGGAAACACCTAAGGTTAACTTCCCACATGATTATTAGTAGTTTGAAAGTTGTTTCCTGGCTGTACACATCAACACAAAAAAGTTGTTATCTCAGTGCATGCAATGCTTAGACAATACAAATAGTATACATTTCAATTTTACACCAAAGCACTTACTGCAAATCTAATGGAAACACTTTAGATTAACTTCCCACATGATTCTGAGATGTCTGAAAGTTGATTCATACGTGTGCACATCAAGACAAAAAAGTTGTTTTCTCAGTGCATGCAAAGCTTTGACAATACCAATAGTATACATTTCAATTTTACACCAAAGTACTTACTGCAAACCTAATGGAAACACCTTAGGTTAACTTTCCACATCATTATGAGTAGTTTGAAAGTTGTTTCATGGCTGTACACATCAACACAAAAAAGTTGTTATCTCAGTGCATGCAATGCTTAGACAATACAAATAGCATACATTTCAATTTTCCACCAAAGCACTTACTGCAAACCTAATGCAAACACTTTAGGTTAACTTCCCACATGATTCTGAGATGTCTGAAAGTTGTTTTTTACCTGTGCACATAAAGACAAAAATGTTGATTTCACAGTGAATAGAATGCTTTGACATAAAAGTAGTATACATTTCAATTGTACTCAAAAGTCCTGACTGCAAACCTAATGGATACAGCTTAGGTTAACTTTCCACATGATTATGAGTAGTTTGAAAGCTGTTTCATGGCTGTATACATCAACACAAAAAAGTTGTTATCTCAGTGCATGCAATGCTTAGTCAATACAATTAGTATACATTTCAATTTTACAGCAAAGCACTTACTGCAAACCTAATGGAAACACTTTAGGTTAACTTCCCACATGATTCTGAGATGTCTGAAAGTTGTTTCATACCTATGCACATAAAGACAAAAAAGTTGATTTCACAGTGAATAGAATGCTTTGACATAAAAGTAGTATACATTTCAATTGTACTCAAAAGTCCTGACTGCAAACCTAATGGAAACACCTTAGGTTAACTTTCCACATGAGTATGACCAGGTTTAAAGTTGTTTCATGCCTCAGTTCATCAAGACAAAAAAGTTTCTTTCTCAGTGCTACTATGCTCTGACATTAAGGTAGTATACATCTCAATTTTACTCCAAAGTACTTACTGCAAACAAATGGAAACACCTAAGGTTAACTTCCCACATGATTATTAGTAGTTTGAAAGTTGTTTCATGGCTGTAGACATCAACACAAAAAAGTTGTTATCTCAGTGCATGCAATGCTTAGACAATACAAATAGCATACATTTCAATTTTCCACCAAAGCACTTACTGCAAACCTAATGGAAACACTTTAGGTTAACTTCCCACATGATTCTGAGATGTCTGAAAGTTGTTTTTTACCTGTGCACATAAAGACAAAAATGTTGATTTCACAGTGAATAGAATGCTTTGACATAAAAGTAGTATACATTTCAATTGTACTCAAAAGTCCTGACTGCAAACCTAATGGATACAGCTTAGGTTAACTTTCCACATGATTATGAGTAGTTTGAAAGCTGTTTCATGGCTGTATACATCAACACAAAAAAGTTGTTATCTCAGGGCATGCAATGCTTAGACAATACAATTAGTATACATTTCAATTTTACAGCAAAGCACTTACTGCAAACCTAATGGAAACACTTTAGGTTAACTTCCCACATGATTCTGAGATGTCTGAAAGTTGTTTCATACTTGTGCACATAAAGACAAAAAAGTTGATTTCACAGTGAATAGAATGCTTTGACATAAGAGTAGTATACATTTCAATTGTACTCAAAAGTCCTGACTGCAAACCTAATGGATACAGCTTAGGTTAACTTTCCACATGATTATGAGTAGTTCGAAAGCTGTTTCATGGCTGTACACATCAACACAAAAAAGTTGTTATCTCAGTGCATGCAATGCTTAGTCAATACAATTAGTATACATTTCAATTTTACAACAAAGCACTTACTGCAAACCTAATGGAAACACTTTAGGTTAACTTCCCACATGATTCTGAGATGTCTGAAAGTTGTTTCATACCTGTGCACATAAAGACAAAAAAGTTGTTTTCTCAGTGCATGCAAAGCTTTGACAATACAAATAGTATACATTTCATTTTTACACCAAAGCACTTACTGCAAACCTAATGGAAACACTTTAGGTTAACTTCTCACATGATTATGAGTAGTTTGAAAGTTGTTTCATGGCTGTACACATCAACACAAAACAGTTGCTATCTCAGTGCATGCAATGCTTAGAGAATACAAATAGTATACATTTCAATTTTACACCAAAGTCCTTACTGCAAACCTAATGGAAACAACTTAGATTAACTTCCCACATGATTCTGAGATGTCTGAAAGTTGTTTCATACCTGTGCACATCAAGACAAAAAAGTTGTTATCTCAGTGCATGCAATGCTTAGACAATACAAATAGCATACATTTCAATTTTCCACCAAAGCACTTACTGCAAACCTAATGGAAACACTTTAGGTTAACTTCCCACATGATTCTGAGATGTCTGAAAGTTGTTTTTTACCTGTGCACATAAAGACAAAAATGTTGATTTCACAGTGAATAGAATGCTTTGACATAAAAGTAGTATACATTTCAATTGTACTCAAAAGTCCTGACTGCAAACCTAATGGATACAGCTTAGGTTAACTTTCCACATGATTATGAGTAGTTTGAAAGCTGTTTCATGGCTGTATACATCAACACAAAAAAGTTGTTATCTCAGTGCATGCAATGCTTAGACAATACAATTAGTATACATTTCAATTTTACAGCAAAGCACTTACTGCAAACCTAATGGAAACACTTTAGGTTAACTTCCCACATGATTCTGAGATGTCTGAAAGTTCTTTCATACTTGTGCACATAAAGACAAAAAAGTTGATTTCACAGTGAATAGAATGCTTTGACATAAAAGTAGTATACATTTCAATTGTACTCAAAAGTCCTGACTGCAAACCTAATGGATACAGCTTAGGTTAACTTTCCACATGATTATGAGTAGTTCGAAAGCTGTTTCATGGCTGTACACATCAACACAAAAAAGTTGTTATCTCAGTGCATGCAATGCTTAGTCAATACAATTAGTATACATTTCAATTTTACAGCAAAGCACTTACTGCAAACCTAATGGAAACACTTTAGGTTAACTTCCCACATGATTCTGAGATGTCTGAAAGTTGTTTCATACCTATGCACATAAAGCCAAAAAAGTTGTTTTCTCAGTGAATAGAATGCTTTGACATAAAAGTAGTATACATTTCAATTGTACTCAAAAGTCCTGACTGCAAACCTAATGGAAACACCTTAGGTTAACTTTCCACATGAGTATGACCAGGTTTAAAGTTGTTTCATGCCTCAGTTCATCAAGACAAAAAAGTTTATTTCTCAGTGCTACTATGCTCTGACATTAAGGTAGTATACATCTCAATTTTACTCTAAAGTACTTACTGCAAACAAATGGAAACACCTAAGGTTAACTTCCCACATGATTATTAGTAGTTTGAAAGTTGTTTCCTGGCTGTACACATCAACACAAAAAAGTTGTTATCTCAGTGCATGCAATGCTTAGACAATACAAATAGTATACATTTCAATTTTACACCAAAGCACTTACTGCAAATCTAATGGAAACACTTTAGATTAACTTCCCACATGATTCTGAGATGTCTGAAAGTTGATTCATACGTGTGCACATCAAGACAAAAAAGTTGTTTTCTCAGTGCATGCAAAGCTTTGACAATACCAATAGTATACATTTCAATTTTACACCAAAGTACTTACTGCAAACCTAATGGAAACACCTTAGGTTAACTTTCCACATCATTATGAGTAGTTTGAAAGTTGTTTCATGGCTGTACACATCAACACAAAAAAGTTGTTATCTCAGTGCATGCAATGCTTAGACAATACAAATAGCATACATTTCAATTTTCCACCAAAGCACTTACTGCAAACCTAATGCAAACACTTTAGGTTAACTTCCCACATGATTCTGAGATGTCTGAAAGTTGTTTTTTACCTGTGCACATAAAGACAAAAATGTTGATTTCACAGTGAATAGAATGCTTTGACATAAAAGTAGTATACATTTCAATTGTACTCAAAAGTCCTGACTGCAAACCTAATGGATACAGCTTAGGTTAACTTTCCACATGATTATGAGTAGTTTGAAAGCTGTTTCATGGCTGTATACATCAACACAAAAAAGTTGTTATCTCAGTGCATGCAATGCTTAGTCAATACAATTAGTATACATTTCAATTTTACAGCAAAGCACTTACTGCAAACCTAATGGAAACACTTTAGGTTAACTTCCCACATGATTCTGAGATGTCTGAAAGTTGTTTCATACCTATGCACATAAAGACAAAAAAGTTGATTTCACAGTGAATAGAATGCTTTGACATAAAAGTAGTATACATTTCAATTGTACTCAAAAGTCCTGACTGCAAACCTAATGGAAACACCTTAGGTTAACTTTCCACATGAGTATGACCAGGTTTAAAGTTGTTTCATGCCTCAGTTCATCAAGACAAAAAAGTTTCTTTCTCAGTGCTACTATGCTCTGACATTAAGGTAGTATACATCTCAATTTTACTCCAAAGTACTTACTGCAAACAAATGGAAACACCTAAGGTTAACTTCCCACATGATTATTAGTAGTTTGAAAGTTGTTTCCTGGCTGTACACATCAACACAAAAAAGTTGTTATCTCAGTGCATGCAATGCTTAGACAATACAAATAGTATACATTTCAATTTTACACCAAAGCACTTACTGCAAATCTAATGGAAACACTTTAGATTAACTTCCCACATGATTCTGAGATGTCTGAAAGTTGATTCATACGTGTGCACATCAAGACAAAAAAGTTGTTTTCTCAGTGCATGCAAAGCTTTGACAATACCAATAGTATACATTTCAATTTTACACCAAAGCACTTACTGCAAACCTAATGGAAACACCTTAGGTTAACTTTCCACATCATTATGAGTAGTTTGAAAGTTGTTTCATGGCTGTAGACATCAACACAAAAAAGTTGTTATCTCAGTGCATGCAATGCTTAGACAATACAAATAGCATACATTTCAATTTTCCACCAAAGCACTTACTGCAAACCTAATGGAAACACTTTAGGTTAACTTCCCACATGATTCTGAGATGTCTGAAAGTTGTTTTTTACCTGTGCACATAAAGACAAAAATGTTGATTTCACAGTGAATAGAATGCTTTGACATAAAAGTAGTATACATTTCAATTGTACTCAAAAGTCCTGACTGCAAACCTAATGGATACAGCTTGGGTTAACTTTCCACATGATTATGAGTAGTTTGAAAGCTGTTTCATGGCTGTATACATCAACACAAAAAAGTTGTTATCTCAGGGCATGCAATGCTTAGACAATACAATTAGTATACATTTCAATTTTACAGCAAAGCACTTACTGCAAACCTAATGGAAACACTTTAGGTTAACTTCCCACATGATTCTGAGATGTCTGAAAGTTGTTTCATACTTGTGCACATAAAGACAAAAAAGTTGATTTCACAGTGAATAGAATGCTTTGACATAAGAGTAGTATACATTTCAATTGTACTCAAAAGTCCTGACTGCAAACCTAATGGATACAGCTTAGGTTAACTTTCCACATGATTATGAGTAGTTCGAAAGCTGTTTCATGGCTGTACACATCAACACAAAAAAGTTGTTATCTCAGTGCATGCAATGCTTAGTCAATACAATTAGTATACATTTCAATTTTACAACAAAGCACTTACTGCAAACCTAATGGAAACACTTTAGGTTAACTTCCCACATGATTCTGAGATGTCTGAAAGTTGTTTCATACCTGTGCACATAAAGACAAAAAAGTTGTTTTCTCAGTGCATGCAAAGCTTTGACAATACAAATAGTATACATTTCATTTTTAAACCAAAGCACTTACTGCAAACCTAATGGAAACACCTTAGGTTAACTTTCCACATGATTATGAGTAGTTTGAAAGTTGTTTCATGGCTGTACACATCAACACAAAAAAGTTGTTATCTCAGTGCATGCAAAGCTTTGACAATACCAATAGTATACATTTCAATTTTACACCAAAGCTCTTACTGCAAACCTAATGGAAACACCTTAGGTTAACTTTCCACATGATTATGAGTAGTTTGAAAGTTGTTTCATGGCTGTAGACATCAACACAAAAAAGTTGTTATCTCAGTGCATGCAATGCTTAGACAATACAAATAGCATACATTTCAATTTTCCACCAAAGCACTTACTGCAAACCTAATGGAAACACTTTAGGTTAACTTCCCACATGATTCTGAGATGTCTGAAAGTTGTTTCATACTTGTGCACATAAAGACAAAAAAGTTGATTTCACAGTGAATAGAATGCTTTGACATAAAAGTAGTATACATTTCAATTGTACTCAAAAGTCCTGACTGCAAACCTAATGGATACAGCTTAGGTTAACTTTCCACATGATTATGAGTAGTTCGAAAGCTGTTTCATGGCTGTACACATCAACACAAAAAAGTTGTTATCTCAGTGCATGCAATGCTTAGTCAATACAATTAGTATACATTTCAATTTTACAGCAAAGCACTTACTGCAAACCTAATGGAAACACTTTAGGTTAACTTCCCACATGATTCTGAGATGTCTGAAAGATGTTTCATACCTATGCACATAAAGACAAAAAAGTTGATTTCACAGTGAATAGAATGCTTTGACATAAAAGTAGTATACATTTCAATTGTACTCAAAAGTCCTGACTGCAAACCTAATGGAAACACCTTAGGTTAACTTTCCACATGAGTATGACCAGGTTTAAAGTTGTTTCATGCCTCAGTTCATCAAGACAAAAAAGTTTCTTTCTCAGTGCTACTATGCTCTGACATTAAGGTAGTATACATCTCAATTTTACTCCAAAGTACTTACTGCAAACAAATGGAAACACCTAAGGTTAACTTCCCACATGATTATTAGTAGTTTGAAAGTTGTTTCCTGGCTGTACACATCAACACAAAAAAGTTGTTATCTCAGTGCATGCAAAGCTTTGACAATACAAATAGTATACATTTCATTTTTACACCAAAGCACTTACTGCAAGCCTAATGGAAACACTTTAGGTTAACTTCCCACATGATTCTGAGATGTCTGAAAGTTGTTTTTTACCTGTGCACATAAAGACAAAAATGTTGAATTCACAGTGAATAGAATGCTTTGACATAAAAGTAGTATACATTTCAATTGTACTCAAAAGTCCTGACTGCAAACCTAATGGATACAGCTTAGGTTAACTTTCCACATGATTATGAGTAGTTTGAAAGCTGTTTCATGGCTGTATACATCAACACAAAAAAGTTGTTATCTCAGGGCATGCAATGCTTAGACAATACAATTAGTATACATTTCAATTTTACAGCAAAGCACTTACTGCAAACCTAATGGAAACACTTTAGGTTAACTTCCCACATGATTCTGAGATGTCTGAAAGTTGTTTCATACTTGTGCACATAAAGACAAAAAAGTTGATTTCACAGTGAATAGAATGCTTTGACATAAAAGTAGTATACATTTCAATTGTACTCAAAAGTCCTGACTGCAAACCTAATGGATACAGCTTAGGTTAACTTTCCACATGATTATGAGTAGTTCGAAAGCTGTTTCATGGCTGTACACATCAACACAAAAAAGTTGTTATCTCAGTGCATGCAATGCTTAGTCAATACAATTAGTATACATTTCAATTTTACAGCAAAGCACTTACTGCAAACCTAATGGAAACACTTTAGGTTAACTTCCCACATGATTCTGAGATGTCTGAAAGTTGTTTCATACCTATGCACATAAAGACAAAAAAGTTGATTTCACAGTGAATAGAATGCTTTGACATAAAAGTAGTATACATTTCAATTGTACTCAAAAGTCCTGACTGCAAACCTAATGGAAACACCTTAGGTTAACTTTCCACATGAGTATGACCAGGTTTAAAGTTGTTTCATGCCTCAGTTCATCAAGACAAAAAAGTTTCTTTCTCAGTGCTACTATGCTCTGACATTAAGGTAGTATACATCTCAATTTTACTCCAAAGTACTTACTGCAAACAAATGGAAACACCTAAGGTTAACTTCCCACATGATTATTAGTAGTTTGAAAGTTGTTTCCTGGCTGTACACATCAACACAAAAAAGTTGTTATCTCAGTGCATGCAATGCTTAGACAATACAAATAGTATACATTTCAATTTTACACCAAAGCACTTACTGCAAATCTAATGGAAACACTTTAGATTAACTTCCCACATGATTCTGAGATGTCTGAAAGTTGATTCATACGTGTGCACATCAAGACAAAAAAGTTGTTTTCTCAGTGCATGCAAAGCTTTGACAATACCAATAGTATACATTTCAATTTTACACCAAAGCACTTACTGCAAACCTAATGGAAACACCTTAGGTTAACTTTCCACATCATTATGAGTAGTTTGAAAGTTGTTTCATGGCTGTAGACATCAACACAAAAAAGTTGTTATCTCAGTGCATGCAATGCTTAGACAATACAAATAGCATACATTTCAATTTTCCACCAAAGCACTTACTGCAAACCTAATGGAAACACTTTAGGTTAACTTCCCACATGATTCTGAGATGTCTGAAAGTTGTTTTTTACCTGTGCACATAAAGACAAAAATGTTGATTTCACAGTGAATAGAATGCTTTGACATAAAAGTAGTATACATTTCAATTGTACTCAAAAGTCCTGACTGCAAACCTAATGGATACAGCTTAGGTTAACTTTCCACATGATTATGAGTAGTTTGAAAGCTGTTTCATGGCTGTATACATCAACACAAAAAAGTTGTTATCTCAGGGCATGCAATGCTTAGACAATACAATTAGTATACATTTCAATTTACCAGCAAAGCACTTACTGCAAACCTAATGTAAACACTTTAGGTTAACTTCCCACATGACTCTGAGATGTCTGAAAGTTGTTTCATACCTGTGCACATAAAGACAAAAAAGTTGTTTTCTCAGTGAATAGAATGCTTTGACATAAAAGTAGTATACATTTCAATTGTACTCAAAAGTCCTGACTGCAAACCTAATGGAAACACCTTAGGTTAACTTTCCACATGAGTATGACTAGGTTTAAAGTTGTTTCATGCCTCAGTTCATCAAGACAAAAAAGTTTATTTCTCAGTGCTACTATGCTCTGATATTAAGGTAGTATACATCTCAATTTTACTCCAAGGTACTTACTGCAAACAAATGGAAACACCTTAGGTTGACTTTCCACATGATTATGAGTAGTTTGAAAGTTGTTTCATGGCTGTACACATCAACACAAAAAAGTTGTTAACTCAGTGCATGCAATGCTTAGACAATGCAAATAGTATACATTTCAAATTTACACCAAAGCACTTACTGCAAAACTAATGGAAACACTTTAGGTTAACTTCCCACATGATTCTGAGATGTCTGAAAGTTGTTTCATACCTATGCACATAAAGACAAAAAAGTTGATTTCACAGTGAATAGAATGCTTTGACATAAAAGTAGTATACATTTCAATTGTACTCAAAAGTCCTGACTGCAAACCTAATGGAAACACCTTAGGTTAACTTTCCACATGAGTATGACCAGGTTTAAAGTTGTTTCATGCCTCAGTTCATCAAGACAAAAAAGTTTCTTTCTCAGTGCTACTATGCTCTGACATTAAGGTAGTATACATCTCAATTTTACTCCAAAGTACTTACTGCAAACAAATGGAAACACCTAAGGTTAACTTCCCACATGATTATTAGTAGTTTGAAAGTTGTTTCCTGGCTGTACACATCAACACAAGAAAGTTGTTATCTCAGTGCATGCAATGCTTAGACAATACAAATAGTATACATTTCAATTTTACACCAAAGCACTTACTGCAAATCTAATGGAAACACTTTAGATTAACTTCCCACATGATTCTGAGATGTCTGAAAGTTGATTCATACGTGTGCACATCAAGACAAAAAAGTTGTTTTCTCAGTGCATGCAAAGCTTTGACAATACCAATAGTATACATTTCAATTTTACACCAAAGTACTTACTGCAAACCTAATGGAAACACCTTAGGTTAACTTTCTACATCATTATGAGTAGTTTGAAAGTTGTTTCATGGCTGTACACATCAACACAAAAAAGTTGTTATCTCAGTGCATGCAATGCTTAGACAATACAAATAGCATACATTTCAATTTTCCACCAAAGCACTTACTGCAAACCTAATGCAAACAATTTAGGTTAACTTCCCACATGATTCTGAGATGTCTGAAAGTTGTTTTTTACCTGTGCACATAAAGACAAAAATGTTGATTTCACAGTGAATAGAATGGTTTGACATAAAAGTAGTATACATTTCAATTGTACTCAAAAGTCCTGACTGCAAACCTAATGGATACAGCTTAGGTTAACTTTCCACATGATTATGAGTAGTTCGAAAGCTGTTTCATGGCTGTACACATCAACACAAAAAAGTTGTTATCTCAGTGCATGCAATGCTTAGTCAATACAATTAGTATACATTTCAATTTTACAGCAAAGCACTTACTGCAAACCTAATGGAAACACTTTAGGTTAACTTCCCACATGATTCTGAGATGTCTGAAAGTTGTTTCATACCTATGCACATAAAGACAAAAAAGTTGATTTCACAGTGAATAGAATGCTTTGACAAAAAAGTAGTATACATTTCAATTGTACTCAAAATTCCTGACTGCAAACCTAATGGAAACACCTTAGGTTAACTTTCCACATGAGTATGACCAGGTTTAAAGTTGTTTCATGCCTCAGTTCATCAAGACAAAAAATTTTCTTTCTCAGTGCTACTATGCTCTGACATTAAGGTAGTATACATCTCAATTTTACTCCAAAGTACTTACTGCAAACAAATGGAAACACCTAAGGTTAACTTCCCACATGATTATTAGTAGTTTGAAAGTTGTTTCCTGGCTGTACACATCAACACAAAAAAGTTGTTATCTCAGTGCATGCAATGCTTAGACAATACAAATAGTATACATTTCAATTTTACACCAAAGCATTTACTGCAAATCTAATGGAAACACTTTAGATTAACTTCCCACATGATTCTGAGATGTCTGAAAGTTGATTCATACATGTGCACATCAAGACAAAAAAGTTGTTTTCTCAGTGCATGCAAAGCTTTGACAATACCAATAGTATACATTTCAATTTTACACCAAAGCACTTACTGCAAACCTAATGGAAACACCTTAGGTTAACTTTCCACATCATTATGAGTAGTTTGAAAGTTGTTTCATGGCTGTAGACATCAACACAAAAAAGTTGTTATCTCAGTGCATGCAATGCTTAGTCAATACAATTAGTATACATTTCAATTTTACAGCAAAGCACTTACTGCAAACCTAATGGAAACACTTTAGGTTAACTTCCCACATGATTCTGAGATGTCTGAAAGTTGTTTCATACCTGTGCACATAAAGACAAAAAAGTTGTTTTCTCAGTGCATGCAAAGCTTTGACAATACAAATAGTATACATTTCATTTTTAAACCAAAGCACTTACTGCAAACCTAATGGAAACACCTTAGGTTAACTTTCCACATGATTATGAGTAGTTTGAAAGTTGTTTCATGGCTGTACACATCAACACAAAAAAGTTGTTATCTCAGTGCATGCAAAGCTTTGACAATACCAATAGTATACATTTCAATTTTACACCAAAGCTCTTACTGCAAACCTAATGGAAACACCTTAGGTTAACTTTCCACATGATTATGAGTAGTTTGAAAGTTGTTTCATGGCTGTAGACATCAACACAAAAAAGTTGTTATCGCAGTGCATGCAATGCTTAGACAATACAAATAGCATACATTTCAATTTTCCACCAAAGCACTTACTGCAAACGTAATGGAAACACTTTAGGTTAACTTCCCACATGATTCTGAGATGTCTGAAAGTTGTTTCATACTTGTGCACATAAAGACAAAAAAGTTGATTTCACAGTGAATAGAATGCTTTGACATAAAAGTAGTATACATTTCAATTGTACTCAAAAGTCCTGACTGCAAACCTAATGGATACAGCTTAGGTTAACTTTCCACATGATTATGAGTAGTTCGAAAGCTGTTTCATGGCTGTACACATCAACACAAAAAAGTTGTTATCTCAGTGCATGCAATGCTTAGTCAATACAATTAGTATACATTTCAATTTTACAGCAAAGCACTTACTGCAAACCTAATGGAAACACTTTAGGTTAACTTCCCACATGATTCTGAGATGTCTGAAAGTTGTTTCATACCTATGCACATAAAGACAAAAAAGTTGATTTCACAGTGAATAGAATGCTTTGACATAAAAGTAGTATACATTTCAATTGTACTCAAAAGTCCTGACTGCAAACCTAATGGAAACACCTTAGGTTAACTTTCCACATGAGTATGACCAGGTTTAAAGTTGTTTCATGCCTCAGTTCATCAAGACAAAAAAGTTTCTTTCTCAGTGCTACTATGCTCTAACATTAAGGTAGTATACATCTCAATTTTACTCCAAAGTACTTACTGCAAACAAATGGAAACACCTAAGGTTAACTTCCCACATGATTATTAGTAGTTTGAAAGTTGTTTCCTGGCTGTACACATCAACACAAAAAAGTTGTTTTCTCAGTGCATGCAATGCTTAGACAATACAAATAGTATACATTTCAATTTTACACCAAAGCACTTACTGCAAATCTAATGGAAACACTTTAGATTAACTTCCCACATGATTCTGAGATGTCTGAAAGTTGATTCATACGTGTGCACATCAAGACAAAAAAGTTGTTTTCTCAGTGCATGCAAAGCTTTGACAATACCAATAGTATACATTTCAATTTTACACCAAAGCACTTACTGCAAACCTAATGGAAACACCTTAGGTTAACTTTCCACATCATTATGAGTAGTTTGAAAGTTGTTTCATGGCTGTAGACATCAACACAAAAAAGTTGTTATCTCAGTGCATGCAATGCTTAGACAATACAAATAGCATACATTTCAATTTTCCACCAAAGCACTTACTGCAAACCTAATGGAAACACTTTAGGTTAACTTCCCACATGATTCTGAGATGTCTGAAAGTTGTTTTTTACCTGTGCACATAAAGACAAAAATGTTGATTTCACAGTGAATAGAATGCTTTGACATAAAAGTAGTATACATTTCAATTGTACTCAAAAGTCCTGACTGCAAACCTAATGGATACAGCTTAGGTTAACTTTCCACATGATTATGAGTAGTTTGAAAGCTGTTTCATGGCTGTATACATCAACACAAAAAAGTTGTTATCTCAGGGCATGCAATGCTTAGACAATACAATTAGTATACATTTCAATTTTACAGCAAAGCACTTACTGCAAACCTAATGGAAACACTTTAGGTTAACTTCCCACATGATTCTGAGATGTCTGAAAGTTGTTTCATACTTGTGCACATAAAGACAAAAAAGTTGATTTCACAGTGAATAGAATGCTTTGACATAAGAGTAGTATACATTTCAATTGTACTCAAAAGTCCTGACTGCAAACCTAATGGATACAGCTTAGGTTAACTTTCCACATGATTATGAGTAGTTCGAAAGCTGTTTCATGGCTGTACACATCAACACAAAAAGTTGTTATCTCAGTGCATGCAATGCTTAGTCAATACAATTAGTATACATTTCAATTTTACAACAAAGCACTTACTGCAAACCTAATGGAAACACTTTAGGTTAACTTCCCACATGATTCTGAGATGTCTGAAAGTTGTTTCATACCTGTGCACATAAAGACAAAAAAGTTGTTTTCTCAGTGCATGCAAAGCTTTGAGAATACAAATAGTATACATTTCATTTTTACACCAAAGCACTTACTGCAAACCTAATGGAAACACTTTAGGTTAACTTCTCACATGATTATGAGTAGTTTGAAAGTTGTTTCATGGCTGTACACATCAACACAAAACAGTTGCTATCTCAGTGCATGCAATGCTTAGAGAATACAAATAGTATACATTTCAATTTTACACCAAAGTCCTTACTGCAAACCTAATGGAAACAACTTAGATTAACTTCCCACATGATTCTGAGATGTCTGAAAGTTGTTTCATACCTCTGCACATCAAGACAAAAAAGTTGTAATCTCAGTGCATGCAATGCTTAGACAATACAAATAGCATACATTTCAATTTTCCACCAAAGCACTTACTGCAAACCTAATGGAAACACTTTAGGTTAACTTCCCACATGATTCTGAGATGTCTGAAAGTTGTTTTTTACCTGTGCACATAAAGACAAAAATGTTGATTTCACAGTGAATAGAATGCTTTGACATAAAAGTAGTATACATTTCAATTGTACTCAAAAGTCCTGACTGCAAACCTAATGGATACAGCTTAGGTTAACTTTCCACATGATTATGAGTAGTTTGAAAGCTGTTTCATGGCTGTATACATCAACACAAAAAAGTTGTTATCTCATGGCATGCAATGCTTAGACAATACAATTAGTATACATTTCAATTTTACAGCAAAGCACTTACTGCAAACCTAATGGAAACACTTTAGGTTAACTTCCCACATGATTCTGAGATGTCTGAAAGTTCTTTCATACTTGTGCACATAAAGACAAAAAAGTTGATTTCACAGTGAATAGAATGCTTTGACATAAAAGTAGTGTACATTTCAATTGTACTCAAAAGTCCTGACTGCAAACCTAATGGATACAGCTTAGGTTAACTTTCCACATGATTATGAGTAGTTCGAAAGCTGTTTCATGGCTGTACACATCAACACAAAAAAGTTGTTATCTCAGTGCATGCAATGCTTAGTCAATACAATTAGTATACATTTCAATTTTACAGCAAAGCACTTACTGCAAACCTAATGGAAACACTTTAGGTTAACTTCCCACATGATTCTGAGATGTCTGAAAGTTGTTTCATACCTGTGCACATAAAGCCAAAAAAGTTGTTTTCTCAGTGAATAGAATGCTTTGACATAAAAGTAGTATACATTTCAATTGTACTCAAAAGTCCTGACTGCAAACCTAATGGAAACACCTTAGGTTAACTTTCCACATGAGTATGACCAGGTTTAAAGTTGTTTCATGCCTCAGTTCATCAAGACAAAAAAGTTTATTTCTCAGTGCTACTATGCTCTGACATTAAGGTAGTATACATCTCAATTTTACTCTAAAGTACTTACTGCAAACAAATGGAAACACCTAAGGTTAACTTCCCACATGATTATTAGTAGTTTGAAAGTTGTTTCCTGGCTGTACACATCAACACAAAAAAGTTGTTATCTCAGTGCATGCAATGCTTAGACAATACAAATAGTATACATTTCAATTTTACACCAAAGCACTTACTGCAAATCTAATGGAAACACTTTAGATTAACTTCCCACATGATTCTGAGATGTCTGAAAGTTGATTCATATGTGTGCACATCAAGACAAAAAAGTTGTTTTCTCAGTGCATGCAAAGCTTTGACAATACCAATAGTATACATTTCAATTTTACACCAAAGTACTTACTGCAAACCTAATGGAAACACCTTAGGTTAACTTTCCACATCATTATGAGTAGTTTGAAAGTTGTTTCATGGCTGTACACATCAACACAAAAAAGTTGTTATCTCAGTGCATGCAATGCTTAGACAATACAAATAGCATACATTTCAATTTTCCACCAAAGCACTTACTGCAAACCTAATGCAAACACTTTAGGTTAACTTCCCACATGATTCTGAGATGTCTGAAAGTTGTTTTTTACCTGTGCACATAAAGACAAAAATGTTGATTTCACAGTGAATAGAATGCTTTGACATAAAAGTAGTATACATTTCAATTGTACTCAAAAGTCCTGACTGCAAACCTAATGGATACAGCTTAGGTTAACTTTCCACATGATTATGAGTAGTTTGAAAGCTGTTTCATGGCTGTATACATCAACACAAAAAAGTTGTTATCTCAGTGCATGCAATGCTTAGTCAATACAATTAGTATACATTTCAATTTTACAACAAAGCACTTACTGCAAACCTAATGGAAACACTTTAGGTTAACTTCCCACATGATTCTGAGATGTCTGAAAGTTGTTTCATACCTATGCACATAAAGACAAAAAAGTTGATTTCACAGTGAATAGAATGCTTTGACATAAAAGTAGTATACATTTCAATTGTACTCAAAAGTCCTGACTGCAAACCTAATGGAAACACCTTAGGTTAACTTTCCACATGAGTATGACCAGGTTTAAAGTTGTTTCATGCCTCAGTTCATCAAGACAAAAAAGTTTCTTTCTCAGTGCTACTATGCTCTGACATTAAGGTAGTATACATCTCAATTTTACTCCAAAGTACTTACTGCAAACAAATGGAAACACCTAAGGTTAACTTCCCACATGATTATTAGTAGTTTGAAAGTTGTTTCCTGGCTGTACACATCAACACAAAAAAGTTGTTATCTCAGTGCATGCAATGCTTAGACAATACAAATAGTATACATTTCAATTTTACACCAAAGCACTTACTGCAAATCTAATGGAAACACTTTAGATTAACTTCCCACATGATTCTGAGATGTCTGAAAGTTGATTCATACGTGTGCACATCAAGACAAAAAAGTTGTTTTCTCAGTGCATGCAAAGCTTTGACAATACCAATAGTATACATTTCAATTTTACACCAAAGCACTTACTGCAAACCTAATGGAAACACCTTAGGTTAACTTTCCACATCATTATGAGAGTTTGAAAGTTGTTTCATGGCTGTAGACATCAACACAAAAAAGTTGTTATCTCAGTGCATGCAATGCTTAGACAATACAAATAGCATACATTTCAATTTTCCACCAAAGCACTTACTGCAAAACCTAATGGAAACACTTTAGGTTAACTTCCCACATGATTCTGAGATGTCTGAAAGTTGTTTTTTACCTGTGCACATAAAGACAAAAATGTTGATTTCACAGTGAATAGAATGCTTTGACATAAAAGTAGTATACATTTCAATTGTACTCAAAAGTCCTGACTGCAAACCTAATGGATACAGCTTAGGTTAACTTTCCACATGATTATGAGTAGTTTGAAAGCTGTTTCATGGCTGTATACATCAACACAAAAAAGTTGTTATCTCAGGGCATGCAATGCTTAGACAATACAATTAGTATACATTTCAATTTTACAGCAAAGCACTTACTGCAAACCTAATGGAAACACTTTAGGTTAACTTCCCACATGATTCTGAGATGTCTGAAAGTTGTTTCATACTTGTGCACATAAAGACAAAAAAGTTGATTTCACAGTGAATAGAATGCTTTGACATAAGAGTAGTATACATTTCAATTGTACTCAAAAGTCCTGACTGCAAACCTAATGGATACAGCTTAGGTTAACTTTCCACATGATTATGAGTAGTTCGAAAGCTGTTTCATGGCTGTACACATCAACACAAAAAAGTTGTTATCTCAGTGCATGCAATGCTTAGTCAATACAATTAGTATACATTTCAATTTTACAACAAAGCACTTACTGCAAACCTAATGGAAACACTTTAGGTTAACTTCCCACATGATTCTGAGATGTCTGAAAGTTGTTTCATACCTGTGCACATAAAGACAAAAAAGTTGTTTTCTCAGTGCATGCAAAGCTTTGACAATACAAATAGTATACATTTCATTTTTAAACCAAAGCACTTACTGCAAACCTAATGGAAACACCTTAGGTTAACTTTCCACATGATTATGAGTAGTTTGAAAGTTGTTTCATGGCTGTACACATCAACACAAAAAAGTTGTTATCTCAGTGCATGCAAAGCTTTGACAATACCAATAGTATACATTTCAATTTTACACCAAAGCTCTTACTGCAAACCTAATGGAAACACCTTAGGTTAACTTTCCACATGATTATGAGTAGTTTGAAAGTTGTTTCATGGCTGTAGACATCAACACAAAAAAGTTGTTATCTCAGTGCATGCAATGCTTAGACAATACAAATAGCATACATTTCAATTTTCCACCAAAGCACTTACTGCAAACCTAATGGAAACACTTTAGGTTAACTTCCCACATGATTCTGAGATGTCTGAAAGTTGTTTCATACTTGTGCACATAAAGACAAAAAAGTTGATTTCACAGTGAATAGAATGCTTTGACATAAAAGTAGTATACATTTCAATTGTACTCAAAAGTCCTGACTGCAAACCTAATGGATACAGCTTAGGTTAACTTTCCACATGATTATGAGTAGTTCGAAAGCTGTTTCATGGCTGTACACATCAACACAAAAAAGTTGTTATCTCAGTGCATGCAATGCTTAGTCAATACAATTAGTATACATTTCAATTTTACAGCAAAGCACTTACTGCAAACCTAATGGAAACACTTTAGGTTAACTTCCCACATGATTCTGAGATGTCTGAAAGATGTTTCATACCTATGCACATAAAGACAAAAAAGTTGATTTCACAGTGAATAGAATGCTTTGACATAAAAGTAGTATACATTTCAATTGTACTCAAAAGTCCTGACTGCAAACCTAATGGAAACACCTTAGGTTAACTTTCCACATGAGTATGACCAGGTTTAAAGTTGTTTCATGCCTCAGTTCATCAAGACAAAAAAGTTTCTTTCTCAGTGCTACTATGCTCTGACATTAAGGTAGTATACATCTCAATTTTACTCCAAAGTACTTACTGCAAACAAATGGAAACACCTAAGGTTAACTTCCCACATGATTATTAGTAGTTTGAAAGTTGTTTCCTGGCTGTACACATCAACACAAAAAAGTTGTTATCTCAGTGCATGCAATGCTTAGACAATACAAATAGTATACATTTCAATTTTACACCAAAGCACTTACTGCAAATCTAATGGAAACACTTTAGATTAACTTCCCACATGATTCTGAGATGTCTGAAAGTTGATTCATACGTGTGCACATCAAGACAAAAAAGTTGTTTTCTCAGTGCATGCAAAGCTTTGACAATACCAATAGTATACATTTCAATTTTACACCAAAGCACTTACTGCAAACCTAATGGAAACACCTTAGGTTAACTTTCCACATCATTATGAGTAGTTTGAAAGTTGTTTCATGGCTGTAGACATCAACACAAAAAAGTTGTTATCTCAGTGCATGCAATGCTTAGACAATACAAATAGCATACATTTCAATTTTCCACCAAAGCACTTACTGCAAACCTAATGGAAACACTTTAGGTTAACTTCCCACATGATTCTGAGATGTCTGAAAGTTGTTTCATACTTGTGCACATAAAGACAAAAAAGTTGATTTCACAGTGAATAGAATGCTTTGACATAAGAGTAGTATACATTTCAATTGTACTCAAAAGTCCTGACTGCAAACCTAATGGATACAGCTTAGGTTAACTTTCCACATGATTATGAGTAGTTCGAAAGCTGTTTCATGGCTGTACACATCAACACAAAAAAGTTGTTATCTCAGTGCATGCAATGCTTAGTCAATACAATTAGTATACATTTCAATTTTACAACAAAGCACTTACTGCAAACCTAATGGAAACACTTTAGGTTAACTTCCCACATGATTCTGAGATGTCTGAAAGTTGTTTCATACCTGTGCACATAAAGACAAAAAAGTTGTTTTCTCAGTGCATGCAAAGCTTTGACAATACAAATAGTATACATTTCATTTTTACACCAAAGCACTTACTGCAAACCTAATGGAAACACTTTAGGTTAACTTCCCACATGATTCTGAGATGTCTGAAAGTTGTTTTTTACCTGTGCACATAAAGACAAAAATGTTGAATTCACAGTGAATAGAATGCTTTGACATAAAAGTAGTATACATTTCAATTGTACTCAAAAGTCCTGACTGCAAACCTAATGGATACAGCTTAGGTTAACTTTCCACATGATTATGAGTAGTTTGAAAGCTGTTTCATGGCTGTATACATCAACACAAAAAAGTTGTTATCTCAGGGCATGCAATGCTTAGACAATACAATTAGTATACATTTCAATTTTACAGCAAAGCACTTACTGCAAACCTAATGGAAACACTTTAGGTTAACTTCCCACATGATTCTGAGATGTCTGAAAGTTCTTTCATACTTGTGCACATAAAGACAAAAAAGTTGATTTCACAGTGAATAGAATGCTTTGACATAAAAGCAGTATACATTTCAATTGTACTCAAAAGTCCTGACTGCAAACCTAATGGATACAGCTTAGGTTAACTTTCCACATGATTATGAGTAGTTCGAAAGCTGTTTCATGGCTGTACACATCAACACAAAAAAGTTGTTATCTCAGTGCATGCAATGCTTAGTCAATACAATTAGTATACATTTCAATTTTACAGCAAAGCACTTACTGCAAACCTAATGGAAACACTTTAGGTTAACTTCCCACATGATTCTGAGATGTCTGAAAGTTGTTTCATACCTATGCACATAAAGACAAAAAAGTTGATTTCACAGTGAATAGAATGCTTTGACATAAAAGTAGTATACATTTCAATTGTACTCAAAAGTCCTGACTGCAAACCTAATGGAAACACCTTAGGTTAACTTTCCACATGAGTATGACCAGGTTTAAAGTTGTTTCATGCCTCAGTTCATCAAGACAAAAAAGTTTCTTTCTCAGTGCTACTATGCTCTGACATTAAGGTAGTATACATCTCAATTTAACTCCAAAGTACTTACTGCAAACAAATGGAAACACCTAAGGTTAACTTCCCACATGATTATTAGTAGTTTGAAAGTTGTTTCCTGGCTGTACACATCAACACAAAAAAGTTGTTATCTCAGTGCATGCAATGCTTAGACAATACAAATAGTATACATTTCAATTTTACACCAAAGCACTTACTGCAAATCTAATGGAAACACTTTAGATTAACTTCCCACATGATTCTGAGATGTCTGAAAGTTGATTCATATGTGTGCACATCAAGACAAAAAAGTTGTTTTCTCAGTGCATGCAAAGCTTTGACAATACCAATAGTATACATTTCAATTTTACACCAAAGTACTTACTGCAAACCTAATGGAAACACCTTAGGTTAACTTTCCACATCATTATGAGTAGTTTGAAAGTTGTTTCATGGCTGTACACATCAACACAAAAAAGTTGTTATCTCAGTGCATGCAATGCTTAGACAATACAAATAGCATACATTTCAATTTTCCACCAAAGCACTTACTGCAAACCTAATGCAAACACTTTAGGTTAACTTCCCACATGATTCTGAGATGTCTGAAAGTTGTTTTTTACCTGTGCACATAAAGACAAAAATGTTGATTTCACAGTGAATAGAATGCTTTGACATAAAAGTAGTATACATTTCAATTGTACTCAAAAGTCCTGACTGCAAACCTAATGGATACAGCTTAGGTTAACTTTCCACATGATTATGAGTAGTTTGAAAGCTGTTTTCATGGCTGTATACATCAACACAAAAAAGTTGTTATCTCAGTGCATGCAATGCTTAGTCAATACAATTAGTATACATTTCAATTTTACAGCAAAGCACTTACTGCAAACCTAATGGAAACACTTTAGGTTAACTTCCCACATGATTCTGAGATGTCTGAAAGTTGTTTCATACCTATGCACATAAAGACAAAAAAGTTGATTTCACAGTGAATAGAATGCTTTGACATAAAAGTAGTATACATTTCAATTGTACTCAAAAGTCCTGACTGCAAACCTTATGGAAACACCTTAGGTTAACTTTCCACATGAGTATGACCAGGTTTAAAGTTGTTTCATGCCTCAGTTCATCAAGACAAAAAAGTTTCTTTCTCAGTGCTACTATGCTCTGACATTAAGGTAGTATACATCTCAATTTTACTTCCAAAGTACTTACTGCAAACAAATGGAAACACCTAAGGTTAACTTCCCACATGATTATTAGTAGTTTGAAAGTTGTTTCCTGGCTGTACACATCAACACAAAAAAGTTGTTATCTCAGTGCATGCAATGCTTAGACAATACAAATAGTATACATTTCAATTTTACACCAAAGCACTTACTGCAAATCTAATGGAAACACTTTAGATTAACTTCCCACATGATTCTGAGATGTCTGAAAGTTGATTTATACGTGTGCACATCAAGACAAAAAAGTTGTTTTCTCAGTGCATGCAAAGCTTTGACAATACCAATAGTATACATTTCAATTTTACACCAAAGCACTTACTGCAAACCTAATGGAAACACCTTAGGTTAACTTTCCACATCATTATGAGTAGTTTGAAAGTTGTTTCATGGCTGTAGACATCAACACAAAAAAGTTGTTATCTCAGTGCATGCAATGCTTAGACAATACAAATAGCATACATTTCAATTTTCCACCAAAGCACTTACTGCAAACCTAATGGAAACACTTTAGGTTAACTTCCCACATGATTCTGAGATGTCTGAAAGTTGTTTTTTACCTGTGCACATAAAGACAAAAATGTTGATTTCACAGTGAATAGAATGCTTTGACATAAAAGTAGTATACATTTCAATTGTACTCAAAAGTCCTGACTGCAAACCTAATGGATACAGCTTAGGTTAACTTTCCACATGATTATGAGTAGTTTGAAAGCTGTTTCATGGCTGTATACATCAACACAAAAAAGTTGTTATCTCAGGGCATGCAATGCTTAGACAATACAATTAGTATACATTTCAATTTTACAGCAAAGCACTTACTGCAAACCTAATGGAAACACTTTAGGTTAACTTCCCACATGATTCTGAGATGTCTGAAAGTTGTTTCATACTTGTGCACATAAAGACAAAAAAGTTGATTTCACAGTGAATAGAATGCTTTGACATAAGAGTAGTATACATTTCAATTGTACTCAAAAGTCCTGACTGCAAACCTAATGGATACAGCTTAGGTTAACTTTCCACATGATTATGAGTAGTTCGAAAGCTGTTTCATGGCTGTACACATCAACACAAAAAAGTTGTTATCTCAGTGCATGCAATGCTTAGTCAATACAATTAGTATACATTTCAATTTTACAACAAAGCACTTACTGCAAACCTAATGGAAACACTTTAGGTTAACTTCCCACATGATTCTGAGATGTCTGAAAGTTGTTTCATACCTGTGCACATAAAGACAAAAAAGTTGTTTTCTCAGTGCATGCAAAGCTTTGACAATACAAATAGTATACATTTCATTTTTAAACCAAAGCACTTACTGCAAACCTAATGGAAACACCTTAGGTTAACTTTCCACATGATTATGAGTAGTTTGAAAGTTGTTTCATGGCTGTACACATCAACACAAAAAAGTTGTTATCTCAGTGCATGCAAAGCTTTGACAATACCAATAGTATACATTTCAATTTTACACCAAAGCTCTTACTGCAAACCTAATGGAAACACCTTAGGTTAACTTTCCACATGATTATGAGTAGTTTGAAAGTTGTTTCATGGCTGTAGACATCAACACAAAAAAGTTGTTATCTCAGTGCATGCAATGCTTAGACAATACAAATAGCATACATTTCAATTTTCCACCAAAGCACTTACTGCAAACCTAATGGAAACACTTTAGGTTAACTTCCCACATGATTCTGAGATGTCTGAAAGTTGTTTCATACTTGTGCACATAAAGACAAAAAAGTTGATTTCACAGTGAATAGAATGCTTTGACATAAAAGTAGTATACATTTCAATTGTACTCAAAAGTCCTGACTGCAAACCTAATGGATACAGCTTAGGTTAACTTTCCACATGATTATGAGTAGTTCGAAAGCTGTTTCATGGCTGTACACATCAACACAAAAAAGTTGTTATCTCAGTGCATGCAATGCTTAGTCAATACAATTAGTATACATTTCAATTTTACAGCAAAGCACTTACTGCAAACCTAATGGAAACACTTTAGGTTAACTTCCCACATGATTCTGAGATGTCTGAAAGATGTTTCATACCTATGCACATAAAGACAAAAAAGTTGATTTCACAGTGAATAGAATGCTTTGACATAAAAGTAGTATACATTTCAATTGTACTCAAAAGTCCTGACTGCAAACCTAATGGAAACACCTTAGGTTAACTTTCCACATGAGTATGACCAGGTTTAAAGTTGTTTCATGCCTCAGTTCATCAAGACAAAAAAGTTTCTTTCTCAGTGCTACTATGCTCTGACATTAAGGTAGTATACATCTCAATTTTACTCCAAAGTACTTACTGCAAACAAATGGAAACACCTAAGGTTAACTTCCCACATGATTATTAGTAGTTTGAAAGTTGTTTCCTGGCTGTACACATCAACACAAAAAAGTTGTTATCTCAGTGCATGCAATGCTTAGACAATACAAATAGTATACATTTCAATTTTACACCAAAGCACTTACTGCAAATCTAATGGAAACACTTTAGATTAACTTCCCACATGATTCTGAGATGTCTGAAAGTTGATTCATACGTGTGCACATCAAGACAAAAAAGTTGTTTTCTCAGTGCATGCAAAGCTTTGACAATACCAATAGTATACATTTCAATTTTCCACCAAAGCACTTACTGCAAACCTAATGGAAACACTTTAGGTTAACTTCCCACATGATTCTGAGATGTCTGAAAGTTGTTTCATACTTGTGCACATAAAGACAAAAAAGTTGATTTCACAGTGAATAGAATGCTTTGACATAAGAGTAGTATACATTTCAATTGTACTCAAAAGTCCTGACTGCAAACCTAATGGATACAGCTTAGGTTAACTTTCCACATGATTATGAGTAGTTCGAAAGCTGTTTCATGGCTGTACACATCAACACAAAAAAGTTGTTATCTCAGTGCATGCAATGCTTAGTCAATACAATTAGTATACATTTCAATTTTACAACAAAGCACTTACTGCAAACCTAATGGAAACACTTTAGGTTAACTTCCCACATGATTCTGAGATGTCTGAAAGTTGTTTCATACCTGTTCACATAAAGACAAAAAAGTTGTTTTCTCAGTGCATGCAAAGCTTTGACAATACAAAATAGTATACATTTCATTTTTACACCAAAGCACTTACTGCAAACCTAATGGAAACACTTTAGGTTAACTTCCCACATGATTCTGAGATGTCTGAAAGTTGTTTTTTACCTGTGCACATAAAGACAAAAATGTTGAATTCACAGTGAATAGAATGCTTTGACATAAAAGTAGTATACATTTCAATTGTACTCAAAAGTCCTGACTGCAAACCTAATGGATACAGCTTAGGTTAACTTTCCCACATGATTATGAGTAGTTTGAAAGCTGTTTCATGGCTGTATACATCAACACAAAAAAGTTGTTATCTCAGGGCATGCAATGCTTAGACAATACAATTAGTATACATTTCAATTTTACAGCAAAGCACTTACTGCAAACCTAATGGAAACACTTTAGGTTAACTTCCCACATGATTCTGAGATGTCTGAAAGTTGTTTCATACTTGTGCACATAAAGACAAAAAAGTTGATTTCACAGTGAATAGAATGCTTTGACATAAAAGTAGTATACATTTCAATTGTACTCAAAAGTCCTGACTGCAAACCTAATGGATACAGCTTAGGTTAACTTTCCACATGATTATGGAGTAGTTCGAAAGCTGTTTCATGGCTGTACACATCAACACAAAAAAGTTGTTATCTCAGTGCATGCAATGCTTAGTCAATACAATTAGTATACATTTCAATTTTACAGCAAAGCACTTACTGCAAACCTAATGGAAACACTTTAGGTTAACTTCCCACATGATTCTGAGATGTCTGAAAGTTGTTTCATACCTATGCACATAAAGACAAAAAAGTTGATTTCACAGTGAATAGAATGCTTTGACATAAAAGTAGTATACATTTCAATTGTACTCAAAAGTCCTGACTGCAAACCTAATGGAAACACCTTAGGTTAACTTTCCACATGAGTATGACCAGGTTTAAAGTTGTTTCATGCCTCAGTTCATCAAGACAAAAAAGTTTCTTTCTCAGTGCTACTATGCTCTGACATTAAGGTAGTATACATCTCAATTTAACTCCAAAGTACTTACTGCAAACAAATGGAAACACCTAAGGTTAACTTCCCACATGATTATTAGTAGTTTGAAAGTTGTTTCCTGGCTGTACACATCAACACAAAAAAGTTGTTATCTCAGTGCATGCAATGCTTAGACAATACAAATAGTATACATTTCAATTTTACACCAAAGCACTTACTGCAAATCTAATGGAAACACTTTAGATTAACTTCCCACATGATTCTGAGATGTCTGAAAGTTGATTCATACGTGTGCACATCAAGACAAAAAAGTTGTTGTTTTCTCAGTGCATGCAAAGCTTTGACAATACCAATAGTATACATTTCAATTTTACACCAAAGCACTTACTGCAAACCTAATGGAAACACCTTAGGTTAACTTTCCACATCATTATGAGTAGTTTGAAAGTTGTTTCATGGCTGTAGACATCAACACAAAAAAGTTGTTATCTCAGTGCATGCAATGCTTAGACAATACAAATAGCATACATTTCAATTTTCCACCAAAGCACTTACTGCAAACCTAATGGAAACACTTTAGGTTAACTTCCCACATGATTCTGAGATGTCTGAAAGTTGTTTTTTACCTGTGCACATAAAGACAAAAATGTTGATTTCACAGTGAATAGAATGCTTTGACATAAAAGTAGTATACATTTCAATTGTACTCAAAAGTCCTGACTGCAAACCTAATGGATACAGCTTAGGTTAACTTTCCACATGATTATGAGTAGTTTGAAAGCTGTTTCATGGCTGTATACATCAACACAAAAAAGTTGTTATCTCAGGGCATGCAATGCTTAGACAATACAATTAGTATACATTTCAATTTACCAGCAAAGCACTTACTGCAAACCTAATGTAAACACTTTAGGTTAACTTCCCACATGACTCTGAGATGTCTGAAAGTTGTTTCATACCTGTGCACATAAAGACAAAAAAGTTGTTTTCTCAGTGAATAGAATGCTTTGACATAAAAGTAGTATACATTTCAATTGTACTCAAAAGTCCTGACTGCAAACCTAATGGAAACACCTTAGGTTAACTTTCCACATGAGTATGACTAGGTTTAAAGTTGTTTCATGCCTCAGTTCATCAAGACAAAAAAGTTTATTTCTCAGTGCTACTATGCTCTGACATTAAGGTAGTATACATCTCAATTTTACTCCAAGGTACTTACTGCAATCAAATGGAAACACCTTAGGTTGACTTTCCACATGATTATGAGTAGTTTGAAAGTTGTTTCATGCTGTACACATCAACACAAAAAAGTTGTTAACTCAGTGCATGCAATGCTTAGACAATGCAAATAGTATACATTTCAAATTTACACCAAAGCACTTACTGCAAAACTAATGGAAACACTTTAGGTTAACTTCCCACATGATTCTGAGATGTCTGAAAGTTGTTTCATACCTATGCACATAAAGACAAAAAAGTTGATTTCACAGTGAATAGAATGCTTTGACATAAAAGTAGTATACATTTCAATTGTACTCAAAAGTCCTGACTGCAAACCTAATGGAAACACCTTAGGTTAACTTTCCACATGAGTATGACCAGGTTTAAAGTTGTTTCATGCCTCAGTTCATCAAGACAAAAAAGTTTCTTTCTCAGTGCTACTATGCCTCTGACATTAAGGTAGTATACATCTCAATTTTACTCCAAAGTACTTACTGCAAACAAATGGAAACACCTAAGGTTAACTTCCCACATGATTATTAGTAGTTTGAAAGTTGTTTCCTGGCTGTACACATCAACACAAAAAAGTTGTTATCTCAGTGCATGCAATGCTTAGACAATACAAATAGTATACATTTCAATTTTACACCAAAGCACTTACTGCAAATCTAATGGAAACACTTTAGATTAACTTCCCACATGATTCTGAGATGTCTGAAAGTTGATTCATACGTGTGCACATCAAGACAAAAAAGTTGTTTTCTCAGTGCATGCAAAGCTTTGACAATACCAATAGTATACATTTCATTTTTAAACCAAAGCACTTACTGCAAACCTAATGGAAACACCTTAGGTTAACTTTCCACATGATTATGAGTAGTTTGAAAGTTGTTTCATGGCTGTACACATCAACACAAAAAAGTTGTTATCTCAGTGCATGCAAAGCTTTGACAATACCAATAGTATACATTTCAATTTTACACCAAAGCTCTTACTGCAAACCTAATGGAAACACCTTAGGTTAACTTTCCACATGATTATGAGTAGTTTGAAAGTTGTTTCATGGCTGTAGACATCAACACAAAAAAGTTGTTATCTCAGTGCATGCAATGCTTAGACAATACAAATAGCATACATTTCAATTTTCCACCAAAGCACTTACTGCAAACCTAATGGAAACACTTTAGGTTAACTTCCCACATGATTCTGAGATGTCTGAAAGTTGTTTCATACTTGTGCACATAAAGACAAAAAAGTTGATTTCACAGTGAATAGAATGCTTTGACATAAAAGTAGTATACATTTCAATTGTACTCAAAAGTCCTGACTGCAAACCTAATGGAAACACCTTAGGTTAACTTTCCACATGAGTATGACCAGGTTTAAAGTTGTTTCATGCCTCAGTTCATCAAGACAAAAAAGTTTCTTTCTCAGTGCTACTATGCTCTGACATTAAGGTAGTATACATCTCAATTTTACTCCAAAGTACTTACTGCAAACAAATGGAAACACCTAAGGTTAACTTCCCACATGATTATTAGTAGTTTGAAAGTTGTTTCCTGGCTGTACACATCAACACAAAAAAGTTGTTATCTCAGTGCATGCAATGCTTAGACAATACAAATAGTATACATTTCAATTTTACACCAAAGCACTTACTGCAAATCTAATGGAAACACTTTAGATTAACTTCCCACATGATTCTGAGATGTCTGAAAGTTGATTCATACGTGTGCACATCAAGACAAAAAAGTTGTTTTCTCAGTGCATGCAAAGCTTTGACAATACCAATAGTATACATTTCAATTTTACACCAAAGCACTTACTGCAAACCTAATGGAAACACCTTAGGTTAACTTTCCACATCATTATGAGTAGTTTGAAAGTTGTTTCATGGCTGTAGACATCAACACAAAAAAGTTGTTATCTCAGTGCATGCAATGCTTAGACAATACAAATAGCATACATTTCAATTTTCCACCAAAGCACTTACTGCAAACCTAATGGAAACACTTTAGGTTAACTTCCCACATGATTCTGAGATGTCTGAAAGTTGTTTCATACTTGTGCACATAAAGACAAAAAAGTTGATTTCACAGTGAATAGAATGCTTTGACATAAGAGTAGTATACATTTCAATTGTACTCAAAAGTCCTGACTGCAAACCTAATGGATACAGCTTAGGTTAACTTTCCACATGATTATGAGTAGTTCGAAAGCTGTTTCATGGCTGTACACATCAACACAAAAAAGTTGTTATCTCAGTGCATGCAATGCTTAGTCAATACAATTAGTATACATTTCAATTTTACAACAAAGCACTTACTGCAAACCTAATGGAAACACTTTAGGTTAACTTCCCACATGATTCTGAGATGTCTGAAAGTTGTTTCATACCTGTGCACATAAAGACAAAAAAGTTGTTTTCTCAGTGCATGCAAAGCTTTGACAATACAAATAGTATACATTTCATTTTTACACCAAAGCACTTACTGCAAACCTAATGGAAACACTTTAGGTTAACTTCCCACATGATTCTGAGATGTCTGAAAGTTGTTTTTTACCTGTGCACATAAAGACAAAAATGTTGATTTCACAGTGAATAGAATGCTTTGACATAAAAGTAGTATACATTTCAATTGTACTCAAAAGTCCTGACTGCAAACCTAATGGATACAGCTTAGGTTAACTTTCCACATGATTATGAGTAGTTTGAAAGCTGTTTCATGGCTGTATACATCAACACAAAAAAGTTGTTATCTCAGGGCATGCAATGCTTAGACAATACAATTAGTATACATTTCAATTTACCAGCAAAGCACTTACTGCAAACCTAATGTAAACACTTTAGGTTAACTTCCCACATGATTCTGAGATGTCTGAAAGTTGTTTCATACCTGTGCACATAAAGACAAAAAAGTTGTTTTCTCAGTGCATGCAAAGCTTTGACAATACAAATAGTATACATTTCATTTTTAAACCAAAGCACTTACTGCAAACCTAATGGAAACACCTTAGGTTAACTTTCCACATGATTATGAGTAGTTTGAAAGTTGTTTCATGGCTGTACACATCAACACAAAAAAGTTGTTATCTCAGTGCATGCAAAGCTTTGACAATACCAATAGTATACATTTCAATTTTACACCAAAGCTCTTACTGCAAACCTAATGGAAACACCTTAGGTTAACTTTCCACATGATTATGAGTAGTTTGAAAGTTGTTTCATGGCTGTAGACATCAACACAAAAAAGTTGTTATCTCAGTGCATGCAATGCTTAGACAATACAAATAGCATACATTTCAATTTTCCACCAAAGCACTTACTGCAAACCTAATGGAAACACTTTAGGTTAACTTCCCACATGATTCTGAGATGTCTGAAAGTTGTTTCATACTTGTGCACATAAAGACAAAAAAGTTGATTTCACAGTGAATAGAATGCTTTGACATAAAAGTAGTATACATTTCAATTGTACTCAAAAGTCCTGACTGCAAACCTAATGGATACAGCTTAGGTTAACTTTCCACATGATTATGAGTAGTTCGAAAGCTGTTTCATGGCTGTACACATCAACACAAAAAAGTTGTTATCTCAGTGCATGCAATGCTTAGTCAATACAATTAGTATACATTTCAATTTTACAGCAAAGCACTTACTGCAAACCTAATGGAAACACTTTAGGTTAACTTCCCACATGATTCTGAGATGTCTGAAAGTTGTTTCATACCTATGCACATAAAGACAAAAAAGTTGATTTCACAGTGAATAGAATGCTTTGACATAAAAGTAGTATACATTTCAATTGTACTCAAAAGTCCTGACTGCAAACCTAATGGAAACACCTTAGGTTAACTTTCCACATGAGTATGACCAGGTTTAAAGTTGTTTCATGCCTCAGTTCATCAAGACAAAAAAGTTTCTTTCTCAGTGCTACTATGCTCTGACATTAAGGTAGTATACATCTCAATTTTACTCCAAAGTACTTACTGCAAACAAATGGAAACACCTAAGGTTAACTTCCCACATGATTATTAGTAGTTTGAAAGTTGTTTCCTGGCTGTACACATCAACACAAAAAAGTTGTTATCTCAGTGCATGCAATGCTTAGACAATACAAATAGTATACATTTCAATTTTACACCAAAGCACTTACTGCAAATCTAATGGAAACACTTTAGATTAACTTCCCACATGATTCTGAGATGTCTGAAAGTTGATTCATACGTGTGCACATCAAGACAAAAAAGTTGTTTTCTCAGTGCATGCAAAGCTTTGACAATACCAATAGTATACATTTCAATTTTACACCAAAGCACTTACTGCAAACCTAATGGAAACACCTTAGGTTAACTTTCCACATCATTATGAGTAGTTTGAAAGTTGTTTCATGGCTGTAGACATCAACACAAAAAAGTTGTTATCTCAGTGCATGCAATGCTTAGTCAATACAAATAGCATACATTTCAATTTTCCACCAAAGCACTTACTGCAAACCTAATGGAAACACTTTAGGTTAACTTCCCACATGATTCTGAGATGTCTGAAAGTTGTTTTTTACCTGTGCACATAAAGACAAAAATGTTGATTTCACAGTGAATAGAATGCTTTGACATAAAAGTAGTATACATTTCAATTGTACTCAAAAGTCCTGACTGCAAACCTAATGGATACAGCTTAGGTTAACTTTCCACATGATTATGAGTAGTTTGAAAGCTGTTTCATGGCTGTATACATCAACACAAAAAAGTTGTTATCTCAGGGCATGCAATGCTTAGACAATACAATTAGTATACATTTCAATTTTACAGCAAAGCACTTACTGCAAACCTAATGGAAACACTTTAGGTTAACTTCCCACATGATTCTGAGATGTCTGAAAGTTGTTTCATACTTGTGCACATAAAGACAAAAAAGTTGATTTCACAGTGAATAGAATGCTTTGACATAAGAGTAGTATACATTTCAATTGTACTCAAAAGTCCTGACTGCAAACCTAATGGATACAGCTTAGGTTAACTTTCCACATGATTATGAGTAGTTCGAAGCTGTTTCATGGCTGTACACATCAACACAAAAAAGTTGTTATCTCAGTGCATGCAATGCTTAGTCAATACAATTAGTATACATTTCAATTTTACAACAAAGCACTTACTGCAAACCTAATGGAAACACTTTAGGTTAACTTCCCACATGATTCTAAGATGTCTGAAAGTTGTTTCATACCTGTGCACATAAAGACAAAAAAAGTTGTTTTCTCAGTGCATGCAAAGCTTTGACAATACAAATAGTATACATTTCATTTTTACACCAAAGCACTTACTGCAAACCTAATGGAAACACTTTAGGTTAACTTCTCACATGATTATGAGTAGTTTGAAAGTTGTTTCATGGCTGTACACATCAACACAAAACAGTTGCTATCTCAGTGCATGCAATGCTTAGAGAATACAAATAGTATACATTTCAATTTTACACTAAAGTCCTTACTGCAAACCTAATGGAAACAACTTAGATTAACTTCCCACATGATTCTGAGATGTCTGAAAGTTGTTTCATACCTGTGCACATCAAGACAAAAAAGTTGTTATCTCAGTGCATGCAATGCTTAGACAATACAAATAGCATACATTTCAATTTTCCACCAAAGCACTTACTGCAAACCTAATGGAAACACTTTAGGTTAACTTCCCACATGATTCTGAGATGTCTGAAAGTTCTTTCATGCTTGTGCACATAAAGACAAAAAAGTTGATTTCACAGTGAATAGAATGCTTTGACATAAAAGTAGTATACATTTCAATTGTACTCAAAAGTCCTGACTGCAAACCTAATGGATACAGCTTAGGTTAACTTTCCACATGATCATGAGTAGTTCGAAAGCTGTTTCATGGCTGTACACATCAACACAAAAAAGTTGTTATCTCAGTGCATGCAATGCTTAGTCAATACAATTAGTATACATTTCAATTTTACAGCAAAGCACTTACTGCAAACCTAATGGAAACACTTTAGGTTAACTTCCCACATGATTCTGAGATGTCTGAAAGTTCTTTCATACTTGTGCACATAAAGACAAAAAAGTTGATTTCACAGTGAATAGAATGCTTTGACATAAAAGTAGTATACATTTCAATTGTACTCAAAAGTCCTGACTGCAAACCTAATGGAAACACCTTAGGTTAACTTTCCACATGAGTATGACCAGGTTTAAAGTTGTTTCATGCCTCAGTTCATCAAGACAAAAAAGTTTCTTTCTCAGTGCTACTATGCTCTGACATTAAGGTAGTATACATCTCAATTTTACTCCAAAGTACTTACTGCAAACAAATGGAAACACCTAAGGTTAACTTCCCACATGATTATTAGTAGTTTGAAAGTTGTTTCCTGGCTGTACACATCAACACAAAAAAGTTGTTATCTCAGTGCATGCAATGCTTAGACAATACAAATAGTATACATTTCAATTTTACACCAAAGCACTTACTGCAAATCTAATGGAAACACTTTAGATTAACTTCCCACATGATTCTGAGATGTCTGAAAGTTGATTCATACGTGTGCACATCAAGACAAAAAAGTTGTTTTCTCAGTGCATGCAAAGCTTTGACAATACCAATAGTATACATTTCAATTTTACACCAAAGCACTTACTGCAAACCTAATGGAAACACCTTAGGTTAACTTTCCACATCATTATGAGTAGTTTGAAAGTTGTTTCATGGCTGTAGACATCAACACAAAAAAGTTGTTATCTCAGTGCATGCAATGCTTAGACAATACAAATAGCATACATTTCAATTTTCCACCAAAGCACTTACTGCAAACCTAATGGAAACACTTTAGGTTAACTTCCCACATGATTCTGAGATGTCTGAAAGTTGTTTTTTACCTGTGCACATAAAGACAAAAATGTTGATTTCACAGTGAATAGAATGCTTTGACATAAAAGTAGTATACATTTCAATTGTACTCAAAAGTCCTGACTGCAAACCTAATGGATACAGCTTAGGTTAACTTTCCACATGATTATGAGTAGTTTGAAAGCTGTTTCATGGCTGTATACATCAACACAAAAAAGTTGTTATCTCAGGGCATGCAATGCTTAGAGAATACAAATAGTATACATTTCAATTTTCCACCAAAGCACTTACTGCAAACCTAATGGAAACACTTTAGGTTAACTTCCCACATGATTCTGAGATGTCTGAAAGTTGTTTTTTACCTGTGCACATAAAGACAAAAATGTTGATTTCACAGTGAATAGAATGCTTTGACATAAAAGTAGTATACATTTCAATTGTACTCAAAAGTCCTGACTGCAAACCTAATGGATACAGCTTAGGTTAACTTTCCACATGATTATGAGTAGTTTGAAAGCTGTTTCATGGCTGTATACATCAACACAAAAAAGTTGTTATCTCAGGGCATGCAATGCTTAGACAATACAATTAGTATACATTTCAATTTTACAGCAAAGCACTTACTGCAAACCTAATGGAAACACTTTAGGTTAACTTCCCACATGATTCTGAGATGTCTGAAAGTTGTTTCATACTTGTGCACATAAAGACAAAAAAGTTGATTTCACAGTGAATAGAATGCTTTGACATAAGAGTAGTATACATTTCAATTGTACTCAAAAGTCCTGACTGCAAACCTAATGGATACAGCTTAGGTTAACTTTCCACATGATTATGAGTAGTTCGAAAGCTGTTTCATGGCTGTACACATCAACACAAAAAAGTTGTTATCTCAGTGCATGCAATGCTTAGTCAATACAATTAGTATACATTTCAATTTTACAACAAAGCACTTACTGCAAACCTAATGGAAACACTTTAGGTTAACTTCCCACATGATTCTGAGATGTCTGAAAGTTGTTTCATACCTGTGCACATAAAGACAAAAAAGTTGTTTTCTCAGTGAATAGAATGCTTTGACATAAAAGTAGTATACATTTCAATTGTACTCAAAAGTCCTGACTGCAAACCTAATGGAAACACCTTAGGTTAACTTTCCACATGAGTATGACTAGGTTTAAAGTTGTTTCATGCCTCAGTTCATCAAGACAAAAAAGTTTATTTCTCAGTGCTACTATGCTCTGACATTAAGGTAGTATACATCTCAATTTTACTCCAAAGTACTTACTGCAAACAAATGGAAACACCTAAGGTTAACTTCCCACATGATTATTAGTAGTTTGAAAGTTGTTTCCTGGCTGTACACATCAACACAAAAAAGTTGTTATCTCAGTGCATGCAATGCTTAGACAATACAAATAGTATACATTTCAATTTTACACCAAAGCACTTACTGCAAATCTAATGGAAACACTTTAGATTAACTTCCCACATGATTCTGAGATGTCTGAAAGTTGATTCATACGTGTGCACATCAAGACAAAAAAGTTGTTTTCTCAGTGCATGCAAAGCTTTGACAATACCAATAGTATACATTTCAATTTTACACCAAAGTACTTACTGCAAACCTAATGGAAACACCTTAGGTTAACTTCCCACATGATTCTGAGATGTCTGAAAGTTGTTTCATACCTGTGCACATCAAGACAAAAAAGTTGTTATCTCAGTGCATGCAATGCTTAGACAATACAAATAGCATACATTTCAATTTTCCACCAAAGCACTTACTGCAAACCTAATGGAAACACTTTAGGTTAACTTCCCACATGATTCTGAGATGTCTGAAAGTTGTTTTTTACCTGTGCACATAAAGACAAAAATGTTGATTTCACAGTGAATAGAATGCTTTGACATAAAAGTAGTATACATTTCAATTGTACTCAAAAGTCCTGACTGCAAACCTAATGGATACAGCTTAGGTTAACTTTCCACATGATTATGAGTAGTTTGAAAGCTGTTTCATGGCTGTATACATCAACACAAAAAAGTTGTTATCTCAGGGCATGCAATGCTTAGACAATACAATTAGTATACATTTCAATTTTACAGCAAAGCACTTACTGCAAACCTAATGGAAACACTTTAGGTTAACTTCCCACATGATTCTGAGATGTCTGAAAGTTCTTTCATGCTTGTGCACATAAAGACAAAAAAGTTGATTTCACAGTGAATAGAATGCTTTGACATAAAAGTAGTATACATTTCAATTGTACTCAAAAGTCCTGACTGCAAACCTAATGGATACAGCTTAGGTTAACTTTCCACATGATCATGAGTAGTTCGAAAGCTGTTTCATGGCTGTACACATCAACACAAAAAAGTTGTTATCTCAGTGCATGCAATGCTTAGTCAATACAATTAGTATACATTTCAATTTTACAGCAAAGCACTTACTGCAAACCTAATGGAAACACTTTAGGTTAACTTCCCACATGATTCTGAGATGTCTGAAAGTTCTTTCATACTTGTGCACATAAAGACAAAAAAGTTGATTTCACAGTGAATAGAATGCTTTGACATAAAAGTAGTATACATTTCAATTGTACTCAAAAGTCCTGACTGCAAACCTAATGGAAACACCTTAGGTTAACTTTCCACATGAGTATGACCAGGTTTAAAGTTGTTTCATGCCTCAGTTCATCAAGACAAAAAAGTTTCTTTCTCAGTCCTACTATGCTCTGACATTAAGGTAGTATACATCTCAATTTTACTCCAAAGTACTTACTGCAAACAAATGGAAACACCTAAGGTTAACTTCCCACATGATTATTAGTAGTTTGAAAGTTGTTTCCTGGCTGTACACATCAACACAAAAAAGTTGTTAACACAAAAAAGTTGTTATCTCAGTGCATGCAATGCTTAGACAATACAAATAGTATACATTTCAATTTTACACCAAAGCACTTACTGCAAATCTAATGGAAACACTTTAGATTAACTTCCCACATGATTCTGAGATGTCTGAAAGTTGATTCATACGTGTGCACATCAAGACAAAAAAGTTGTTTTCTCAGTGCATGCAAAGCTTTGACAATACCAATAGTATACATTTCAATTTTACACCAAAGCACTTACTGCAAACCTAATGGAAACACCTTAGGTTAACTTTCCACATCATTATGAGTAGTTTGAAAGTTGTTTCATGGCTGTAGACATCAACACAAAAAAGTTGTTATCTCAGTGCATGCAATGCTTAGACAATACAATAGCATACATTTCAATTTTCCACCAAGCACTTACTGCAAACCTAATGGAAACACTTTAGGTTAACTTCCCACATGATTCTGAGATGTCTGAAAGTTGTTTTTTACCTGTGCACATAAAGACAAAAATGTTGATTTCACAGTGAATAGAATGCTTTGACATAAAAGTAGTATACATTTCAATTGTACTCAAAAGTCCTGACTGCAAACCTAATGGATACAGCTTAGGTTAACTTTCCACATGATTATGAGTAGTTGAAAGCTGTTTCATGGCTGTATACATCAACACAAAAAAGTTGTTATCTCAGGGCATGCAATGCTTAGAGAATACAAATAGTATACATTTCAATTTTCCACCAAGCACTTACTGCAAACCTAATGGAAACACTTTAGGTTAACTTCCCACATGATTCTGAGATGTCTGAAAGTTGTTTTTTACCTGTGCACATAAAGACAAAAATGTTGATTTCACAGTGAATAGAATGCTTTGACATAAAAGTAGTATACATTTCAATTGTACTCAAAAGTCCTGACTGCAAACCTAATGGATACAGCTTAGGTTAACTTTCCACATGATTATGAGTAGTTTGAAAGCTGTTTCATGGCTGTATACATCAACACAAAAAAGTTGTTATCTCAGGGCATGCAATGCTTAGACAATACAATTAGTATACATTTCAATTTTACAGCAAAGCACTTACTGCAAACCTAATGGAAACACTTTAGGTTAACTTCCCACATGATTCTGAGATGTCTGAAAGTTGTTTCATACTTGTGCACATAAAGACAAAAAAGTTGATTTCACAGTGAATAGAATGCTTTGACATAAGAGTAGTATACATTTCAATTGTACTCAAAAGTCCTGACTGCAAACCTAATGGATACAGCTTAGGTTAACTTTCCACATGATTATGAGTAGTTCGAAAGCTGTTTCATGGCTGTACACATCAACACAAAAAAGTTGTTATCTCAGTGCATGCAATGCTTAGTCAATACAATTAGTATACATTTCAATTTTACAACAAAGCACTTACTGCAAACCTAATGGAAACACTTTAGGTTAACTTCCCACATGATTCTGAGATGTCTGAAAGTTGTTTCATACCTGTGCACATAAAGACAAAAAAGTTGTTTTCTCAGTGAATAGAATGCTTTGACATAAAAGTAGTATACATTTCAATTGTACTCAAAAGTCCTGACTGCAAACCTAATGGAAACACCTTAGGTTAACTTTCCACATGAGTATGACTAGGTTTAAAGTTGTTTCATGCCTCAGTTCATCAAGACAAAAAAGTTTATTTCTCAGTGCTACTATGCTCTGACATTAAGGTAGTATACATCTCAATTTTACTCCAAAGTACTTACTGCAAACAAATGGAAACACCTAAGGTTAACTTCCCACATGATTATTAGTAGTTTGAAAGTTGTTTCCTACACAAAAAAGTTGTTATCTCAGTGCATGCAATGCTTAGACAATACAAATAGTATACATTTCAATTTTACACCAAAGCACTTACTGCAAATCTAATGGAAACACTTTAGATTAACTTCCCACATGATTCTGAGATGTCTGAAAGTTGATTCATACGTGTGCACATCAAGACAAAAAAGTTGTTTTCTCAGTGCATGCAAAGCTTTGACAATACCAATAGTATACATTTCAATTTTACACCAAAGTACTTACTGCAAACCTAATGGAAACACCTTAGGTTAACTTTCCACATCATTATGAGTAGTTTGAAAGTTGTTTCATGGCTGTACACATCAACACAAAAAAGTTGTTATCTCAGTGCATGCAATGCTTAGACAATACAAATAGCATACATTTCAATTTTCCACCAAAGCACTTACTGCAAACCTAATGCAAACACTTTAGGTTAACTTCCCACATGATTCTGAGATGTCTGAAAGTTGTTTTTTACCTGTGCACATAAAGACAAAAATGTTGATTTCACAGTGAATAGAATGCTTTGACATAAAAGTAGTATACATTTCAATTGTACTCAAAAGTCCTGACTGCAAACCTAATGGATACAGCTTAGGTTAACTTTCCACATGATTATGAGTAGTTTGAAAGCTGTTTCATGGCTGTATACATCAACACAAAAAAGTTGTTATCTCAGTGCATGCAATGCTTAGACAATACAATTAGTATACATTTCAATTTTACAGTAAAGTACTTACTGCAAACCTAATGGAAACACTTTAGGTTAACTTCCCACATGATTCTAAGATGTCTGAAAGTTGTTTCATACTTGTGCACATAAAGACAAAAAAGTTGATTTCACAGTGAATAGAATGCTTTGACATAAAAGTAGTATACATTTCAATTGTACTCAAAAGTCCTGACTGCAAACCTAATGGATACAGCTTAGGTTAACTTTCCACATGAGTATGACCAGGTTTAAAGTTTGTTTCATGCCTCAGTTCATCAAGACAAAAAAGTTTCTTTCTCAGTGCTACTATGCTCTGACATTAAGGTAGTATACATCTCAATTTTACTCCAAAGTACTTACTGCAAACAAATGGAAACACCTAAGGTTAACTTCCCACATGATTATTAGTAGTTTGAAAGTTGTTTCCTGGCTGTACACATCAACACAAAAAAGTTGTTATCTCAGTGCATGCAATGCTTAGACAATACAAATAGTATACATTTCAATTTTACACCAAAGCACTTACTGCAAATCTAATGGAAACACTTTAGATTAACTTCCCACATGATTCTGAGATGTCTGAAAGTTGATTCATACGTGTGCACATCAAGACAAGAAAGTTGTTTTCTCAGTGCATGCAAAGCTTTGACAATACCAATAGTATACATTTCAATTTTACACCAAAGCACTTACTGCAAACCTAATGGAAACACCTTAGGTTAACTTTCCACATCATTATGAGTAGTTTGAAAGTTGTTTCATGGCTGTAGACATCAACACAAAAAAGTTGTTATCTCAGTGCATGCAATGCTTAGACAATACAAATAGTATACTTTTCAATTTTACACCAAAGCACTTACTTCAAACCTAATGGAAACACTTTAGGTTAACTTCCCACATGATTCTGAGATGTCTGAAAGTTGTTTCATACTTGTGCACATAAAGACAAAAAAGTTGATTTCACAGTGAATAGAATGCTTTGACATAAAAGTAGTATACATTTCAATTGTACTCAAAAGTCCTGACTGCAAACCTAATGGATACAGCTTAGGTTAACTTTCCACATGATTATGAGTAGTTCGAAAGCTGTTTCATGGCTGTACACATCAACACAAAAAAGTTGTTATCTCAGTGCATGCAATGCTTAGTCAATACAATTAGTATACATTTCAATTTTACAGCAAAGCACTTACTGCAAACCTAATGGAAACACTTTAGGTTAACTTCCCACATGATTCTGAGATGTCTGAAAGTTGTTTCATACCTATGCACATAAAGACAAAAAAGTTGATTTCACAGTGAATAGAATGCTTTGACATAAAAGTAGTATACATTTCAATTGTACTCAAAAGTCCTGACTGCAAACCTAATGGAAACACCTTAGGTTAACTTTCCACATGAGTATGACCAGGTTTAAAGTTGTTTCATGCCTCAGTTCATCAAGACAAAAAAGTTTCTTTCTCAGTGCTACTATGCTCTGACATTAAGGTAGTATACATCTCAATTTTACTCCAAAGTACTTACTGCAAACAAATGGAAACACCTAAGGTTAACTTCCCACATGATTATTAGTAGTTTGAAAGTTGTTTCCTGGCTGTACACATCAACACAAAAAAGTTGTTATCTCAGTGCATGCAATGCTTAGACAATACAAATAGTATACATTTCAATTTTACACCAAAGCACTTACTGCAAATCTAATGGAAACACTTTAGATTAACTTCCCACATGATTCTGAGATGTCTGAAAGTTGATTCATACGTGTGCACATCAAGACAAAAAAGTTGTTTTCTCAGTGCATGCAAAGCTTTGACAATACCAATAGTATACATTTCAATTTTACACCAAAGCACTTACTGCAAACCTAATGGAAACACCTTAGGTTAACTTTCCACATCATTATGAGTAGTTTGAAAGTTGTTTCATGGCTGTAGACATCAACACAAAAAAGTTGTTATCTCAGTGCATGCAATGCTTAGACAATACAAATAGCATACATTTCAATTTTCCACCAAAGCACTTACTGCAAACCTAATGGAAACACTTTAGGTTAACTTCCCACATGATTCTGAGATGTCTGAAAGTTGTTTTTTACCTGTGCACATAAAGACAAAAATGTTGATTTCACAGTGAATAGAATGCTTTGACATAAAAGTAGTATACATTTCAATTGTACTCAAAAGTCCTGACTGCAAACCTAATGGATACAGCTTAGGTTAACTTTCCACATGATTATGAGTAGTTTGAAAGCTGTTTCATGGCTGTATACATCAACACAAAAAAGTTGTTATCTCAGGGCATGCAATGCTTAGACAATACAATTAGTATACATTTCAATTTTACAGCAAAGCACTTACTGCAAACCTAATGGAAACACTTTAGGTTAACTTCCCACATGATTCTGAGATGTCTGAAAGTTGTTTCATACTTGTGCACATAAAGACAAAAAAGTTGATTTCACAGTGAATAGAATGCTTTGACATAAGAGTAGTATACATTTCAATTGTACTCAAAAGTCCTGACTGCAAACCTAATGGATACAGCTTAGGTTAACTTTCCACATGATTATGAGTAGTTCGAAAGCTGTTTCATGGCTGTACACATCAACACAAAAAAGTTGTTATCTCAGTGCATGCAATGCTTAGTCAATACAATTAGTATACATTTCAATTTTACAACAAAGCACTTACTGCAAACCTAATGGAAACACTTTAGGTTAACTTCCCACATGATTCTGAGATGTCTGAAAGTTGTTTCATACCTGTGCACATAAAGACAAAAAAGTTGTTTTCTCAGTGCATGCAAAGCTTTGACAATACAAATAGTATACATTTCATTTTTACACCAAAGCACTTACTGCAAACCTAATGGAAACACTTTAGATTAACTTCTCACATGATTATGAGTAGTTTGAAAGTTGTTTCATGGCTGTACACATCAACACAAAACAGTTGCTATCTCAGTGCATGCAATGCTTAGAGAATACAAATAGTATACATTTCAATTTTACACCAAAGTCCTTACTGCAAACCTAATGGAAACAACTTAGATTAACTTCCCACATGATTCTGAGATGTCTGAAAGTTGTTTCATACCTGTGCACATCAAGACAAAAAAGTTGTTATCTCAGTGCATGCAATGCTTAGACAATACAAATAGCATACATTTCAATTTTCCACCAAAGCACTTACTGCAAAACTAATGGAAACACTTTAGGTTAACTTCCCACATGATTCTGAGATGTCTGAAAGTTGTTTTTTACCTGTGCACATAAAGACAAAAATGTTGATTTCACAGTGAATAGAATGCTTTGACATAAAAGTAGTATACATTTCAATTGTACTCAAAAGTCCTGACTGCAAACCTAATGGATACAGCTTAGGTTAACTTTCCACATGATTATGAGTAGTTTGAAAGCTGTTTCATGGCTGTATACATCAACACAAAAAAGTTGTTATCTCAGGGCATGCAATGCTTAGACAATACAATTAGTATACATTTCAATTTTACAGCAAAGCACTTACTGCAAACCTAATGGAAACACTTTAGGTTAACTTCCCACATGATTCTGAGATGTCTGAAAGTTCTTTCATACTTGTGCACATAAAGACAAAAAAGTTGATTTCACAGTGAATAGAATGCTTTGACATAAAAGTAGTATACATTTCAATTGTACTCAAAAGTCCTGACTGCAAACCTAATGGATACAGCTTAGGTTAACTTTCCACATGATTATGAGTAGTTCGAAAGCTGTTTCATGGCTGTACACATCAACACAAAAAAGTTGTTATCTCAGTGCATGCAATGCTTAGTCAATACAATTAGTATACATTTCAATTTTACAGCAAAGCACTTACTGCAAACCTAATGGAAACACTTTAGGTTAACTTCCCACATGATTCTGAGATGTCTGAAAGTTGTTTCATACCTGTGCACATAAAGACAAAAAAGTTGTTTTCTCAGTGAATAGAATGCTTTGACATAAAAGTAGTATACATTTCAATTGTACTCAAAAGTCCTGACTGCAAACCTAATGGAAACACCTTAGGTTAACTTTCCACATGAGTATGACTAGGTTTAAAGTTGTTTCATGCCTCAGTTCATCAAGACAAAAAAGTTTATTTCTCAGTGCTACTATGCTCTGACATTAAGGTAGTATACATCTCAATTTTACTCCAAAGTACTTACTGCAAACAAATGGAAACACCTAAGGTTAACTTCCCACATGATTATTAGTAGTTTGAAAGTTGTTTCCTGGCTGTACACATCAACACAAAAAAGTTGTTATCTCAGTGCATGCAATGCTTAGACAATACAAATAGTATACATTTCAATTTTACACCAAAGCACTTACTGCAAATCTAATGGAAACACTTTAGATTAACTTCCCACATGATTCTGAGATGTCTGAAAGTTGATTCATACGTGTGCACATCAAGACAAAAAAGTTGTTTTCTCAGTGCATGCAAAGCTTTGACAATACCAATAGTATACATTTCAATTTTACACCAAAGTACTTACTGCAAACCTAATGGAAACACCTTAGGTTAACTTTCCACATCATTATGAGTAGTTTGAAAGTTGTTTCATGGCTGTACACATCAACACAAAAAAGTTGTTATCTCAGTGCATGCAATGCTTAGACAATACAAATAGCATACATTTCAATTTTCCACCAAAGCACTTACTGCAAACCTAATGCAAACACTTTAGGTTAACTTCCCACATGATTCTGAGATGTCTGAAAGTTGTTTTTTACCTGTGCACATAAAGACAAAAATGTTGATTTCACAGTGAATAGAATGCTTTGACATAAAAGTAGTATACATTTCAATTGTACTCAAAAGTCCTGACTGCAAACCTAATGGATACAGCTTAGGTTAACTTTCCACATGATTATGAGTAGTTTGAAAGCTGTTTCATGGCTGTATACATCAACACAAAAAAGTTGTTATCTCAGTGCATGCAATGCTTAGACAATACAATTAGTATACATTTCAATTTTACAGTAAAGTACTTACTGCAAACCTAATGGAAACACTTTAGGTTAACTTCCCACATGATTCTAAGATGTCTGAAAGTTGTTTCATACTTGTGCACATAAAGACAAAAAAGTTGATTTCACAGTGAATAGAATGCTTTGACATAAAAGTAGTATACATTTCAATTGTACTCAAAAGTCCTGACTGCAAACCTAATGGATACAGCTTAGGTTAACTTTCCACATGAGTATGACCAGGTTTAAAGTTGTTTCATGCCTCAGTTCATCAAGACAAAAAAGTTTCTTTCTCAGTGCTACTATGCTCTGACATTAAGGTAGTATACATCTCAATTTTACTCCAAAGTACTTACTGCAAACAAATGGAAACACCTAAGGTTAACTTCCCACATGATTATTAGTAGTTTGAAAGTTGTTTCCTGGCTGTACACATCAACACAAAAAAGTTGTTATCTCAGTGCATGCAATGCTTAGACAATACAAATAGTATACATTTCAATTTTACACCAAAGCACTTACTGCAAATCTAATGGAAACACTTTAGATTAACTTCCCACGTGATTCTGAGATGTCTGAAAGTTGATTCATACGTGTGCACATCAAGACAAGAAAGTTGTTTTCTCAGTGCATGCAAAGCTTTGACAATACCAATAGTATACATTTCAATTTTACACCAAAGCACTTACTGCAAACCTAATGGAAACACCTTAGGTTAACTTTCCACATCATTATGAGTAGTTTGAAAGTTGTTTCATGGCTGTAGACATCAACACAAAAAAGTTGTTATCTCAGTGCATGCAATGCTTAGACAATACAAATAGTATACTTTTCAATTTTACACCAAAGCACTTACTTCAAACCTAATGGAAACACTTTAGGTTAACTTCCCACATGATTCTGAGATGTCTGAAAGTTGTTTTTTACCTGTACACATAAAGACAAAAATGTTGATTTCACAGTGAATAGAATGCTTTGACATAAAAGTAGTATACATTTCAATTGTACTCAAAAGTCCTGACTGCAAACCTAATGGATACAGCTTAGGTTAACTTTCCACATGATTATGAGTAGTTCGAAAGCTGTTTCATGGCTGTACACATCAACACAAAAAAGTTGTTATCTCAGTGCATGCAATGCTTAGTCAATACAATTAGTATACATTTCAATTTACCAGCAAAGCACTTACTGCAAACCTAATGGAAACGCTTTAGGTTAACTTCCCACATGATTCTGAGATGTCTGAAAGTTGTTTCATACCTGTGCACATAAAGACAAAAAAGTTGTTTTCTCAGTGAATAGAATGCTTTGACATAAAAGTAGTATACATTTCAATTGTACTCAAAAGTCCTGACTGCAAACCTAATGGAAACACCTTAGGTTAACTTTCCACATGAGTATAACTAGGTTTAAAGTTGTTTCATGCCTCAGTTCATCAAGACAAAAAAGTTTATTTCTCAGTGCTACTATGCTCTGACATTAAGGTAGTATACATCTCAATTTTACTCCAAAGTACTTACTGCAAACAAATGGAAACACCTAAGGTTAACTTCCCACATGATTATTAGTAGTTTGAAAGTTGTTTCCTGGCTGTACACATCAACACAAAAAAGTTGTTATCTCAGTGCATGCAATGCTTAGACAATACAAATAGTATACATTTCAATTTTACACCAAAGCACTTACTGCAAATCTAATGGAAACACTTTAGATTAACTTCCCACATGATTCTGAGATGTCTGAAAGTTGATTCATACGTGTGCACATCAAGACAAAAAAGTTGTTTTCTCAGTGCATGCAAAGCTTTGACAATACCAATAGTATACATTTCAATTTTGCACCAAAGTACTTACTGCAAGCCTAATGGAAACACCTTAGGTTAACTTTCCACATCATTATGAGTAGTTTGAAAGTTGTTTCATGGCTGTACAGATCAACACAAAAAAGTTGTTATCTCAGTGCATGCAATGCTTAGACAATACAAATAGCATACATTTCAATTTTCCACCAAAGCACTTACTGCAAACCTAATGCAAACACTTTAGGTTAACTTCCCACATGATTCTGAGATGTCTGAAAGTTGTTTTTTACCTGTGCACATAAAGACAAAAATGTTGATTTCACAGTGAATAGAATGCTTTGACATAAAAGTAGTATACATTTCAATTGTACTCAAAAGTCCTGACTGCAAACCTAATGGATACAGCTTAGGTTAACTTTCCACATGATTATGAGTAGTTTGAAAGCTGTTTCATGGCTGTATACATCAACACAAAAAAGTTGTTATCTCAGGGCATGCAATGCTTAGACAATACAATTAGTATACATTTCAATTTTACAGCAAAGCACTTACTGCAAACCTAATGGAAACACTTTAGGTTAACTTCCCACATGATTCTGAGATGTCTGAAAGTTGTTTTTTACCTGTGCACATAAAGACAAAAATGTTGATTTCACAGTGAATAGAATGCTTTGACATAAAAGTAGTATACATTTCAATTGTACTCAAAAGTCCTGACTGCAAACCTAATGGATACAGCTTAGGTTAAGTTTCCACATGATTATGAATAGTTTGAAAGCTGTTTCATGGCTGTATACATCAACACAAAAAAGTTGTTATCTCAGGGCATGCAATGCTTAGACAATACAATTAGTATACATTTCAATTTTACAGCAAAGCACTTACTGCAAACGTAATGGAAACACTTTAGGTTAACTTCCCACATGATTCTGAGATGTCTGAAAGTTGTTTCATACTTGTGCACATAAAGACAAAAAAGTTGATTTCACAGTGAATAGAATGCTTTGACATAAGAGTAGTATACATTTCAGTTGTACTCAAAAGTCCTGACTGCAAACCTAATGGATACAGCTTAGGTTAACTTTCCACATGATTATGAGTAGTTCGAAAGCTGTTTCATGGCTGTACACATCAACACAAAAAAGTTGTTATCTCAGTGCATGCAATGCTTAGTCAATACAATTAGTATACATTTCAATTTTACAACAAAGCACTTACTGCAAACCTAATGGAAACACTTTAGGTTAACTTCCCACATGATTCTGAGATGTCTGAAAGTTGTTTCATACCTGTGCACATAAAGACAAAAAAGTTGTTTTCTCAGTGCATGCAAAGCTTTGACAATACAAATAGTATACATTTCATTTTTACACCAAAGCACTAACTGCAAACCTAATGGAAACACCTTAGGTTAACTTTCCACATCATTATGAGTAGTTTGAAAGTTGTTTCATGGCTGTAGACATCAACACAAAGAAGTTGTTATCTCAGTGCATGCAATGCTTAGACAATACAAATAGCATACATTTCAATTTTCCACCAAAGCACTTACTGCAAACCTAATGGAAACACTTTAGGTTAACTTCCCACATGATTCTGAGATGTCTGAAAGTTGTTTTTTACCTGTGCACATAAAGACAAAAATGTTGATTTCACAGTGAATAGAATGCTTTGACATAAAAGTAGTATACATTTCAATTGTACTCAAAAGTCCTGACTGCAAACCTAATGGATACAGCTTAGGTTAACTTTCCACATGATTATGAGTAGTTTGAAAGCTGTTTCATGGCTGTATACATCAACACAAAAAAGTTGTTATCTCAGGGCATGCAATGCTTAGACAATACAATTAGTATACATTTCAATTTTACAGCAAAGCACTTACTGCAAACCTAATGGAAACACTTTAGGTTAACTTCCCACATGATTCTGAGATGTCTGAAAGTTCTTTCATACTTGTGCACATAAAGACAAAAAAGTTGATTTCACAGTGAATAGAATGCTTTGACATAAAAGTAGTATACATTTCAATTGTACTCAAAAGTCCTGACTGCAAACCTAATGGATACAGCTTAGGTTAACTTTCCACATGATTATGAGTAGTTCGAAAGCTGTTTCATGGCTGTACACATCAACACAAAAAAGTTGTTATCTCAGTGCATGCAATGCTTAGTCAATACAATTAGTATACATTTCAATTTTACAGCAAAGCACTTACTGCAAACCTAATGGAAACACTGTAGGTTAACTTCCCACATGATTCTGAGATGTCTGAAAGTTGTTTCATACCTATGCACATAAAGACAAAAAAGTTGATTTCACAGTGAATAGAATGCTTTGACATAAAAGTAGTATACATTTCAATTGTACTCAAAAGTCCTGACTGCAAACCTAATGGAAACACCTTAGGTTAACTTTCCACATGAGTATGACCAGGTTTAAAGTTGTTTCATGCCTCAGTTCATCAAGACAAAAAAGTTTCTTTCTCAGTGCTACTATGCTCTGACATTAAGGTAGTATACATCTCAATTTTACTCCAAAGTACTTACTGCAAACAAATGGAAACACCTAAGGTTAACTTCCCACATGATTATTAGTAGTTTGAAAGTTGTTTCCTGGCTGTACACATCAACACAAAAAAGTTGTTATCTCAGTGCATGCAATGCTTAGACAATACAAATAGTATACATTTCAATTTTACACCAAAGCACTTACTGCAAATCTAATGGAAACACTTTAGATTAACTTCCCACATGATTCTGAGATGTCTGAAAGTTGATTCATACGTGTGCACATCAAGACAAAAAAGTTGTTTTCTCAGTGCATGCAAAGCTTTGACAATACCAATACTATACATTTCAATTTTACACCAAAGCACTTACTGCAAACCTAATGGAAACACCTTAGGTTAACTTTCCACATCATTATGAGTAGTTTGAAAGTTGTTTCATGGCTGTAGACATCAACACAAAAAAGTTGTTATCTCAGTGCATGCAATGCTTAGACAATACAAATAGTATACTTTTCAATTTTACACCAAAGCACTTACTTCAAACCTAATGGAAACACTTTAGGTTAACTTCCCACATGATTCTGAGATGTCTGAAAGTTGTTTTTTACCTGTGCACATAAAGACAAAAATGTTGATTTCACAGTGAATAGAATGCTTTGACATAAAAGTAGTATACATTTCAATTGTACTCAAAAGTCCTGACTGCAAACCTAATGGATACAGCTTAGGTTAACTTTCCACATGATTATGAGTAGTTTGAAAGCTGTTTCATGGCTGTATACATCAACACAAAAAAGTTGATATCTCAGGGCATGCAATGCTTAGACAATACAATTAGTATACATTTCAATTTTACAGCAAAGCACTTACTGCAAACCTAATGGAAACACTTTAGGTTAACTTCCCACATGATTCTGAGATGTCTGAAAGTTGTTTCATACTTGTGCACATAAAGACAAAAAAGTTGATTTCACAGTGAATAGAATGCTTTGACATAAAAGTAGTATACATTTCAATTGTACTCAAAAGTCCTGACTGCAAACCTAATGGATACAGCTTAGGTTAACTTTCCACATGATTATGAGTAGTTCGAAAGCTGTTTCATGGCTGTACACATCAACACAAAAAAGTTGTTATCTCAGTGCATGCAATGCTTAGTCAATACAATTAGTATACATTTCAATTTACCAGCAAAGCACTTACTGCAAACCTAATGGAAACACTTTAGGTTAACTTCCCACATGATTCTGAGATGTCTGAAAGTTGTTTCATACCTGTGCACATAAAGACAAAAAAGTTGTTTTCTCAGTGAATAGAATGCTTTGACATAAAAGTAGTATACATTTCAATTGTACTCAAAAGTCCTGACTGCAAACCTAATGGAAACACCTTAGGTTAACTTTCCACATGAGTATGACTAGGTTTAAAGTTGTTTCATGCCTCAGTTCATCAAGACAAAAAAGTTTATTTCTCAGTGCTACTATGCTCTGACATTAAGGTAGTATACATCTCAATTTTACTCCAAAGTACTTACTGCAAACAAATGGAAACACCTAAGGTTAACTTCCCACATGATTATTAGTAGTTTGAAAGTTGTTTCCTGGCTGTACACATCAACACAAAAAAGTTGTTATCTCAGTGCATGCAATGCTTAGACAATACAAATAGTATACATTTCAATTTTACACCAAAGCACTTACTGCAAATCTAATGGAAACACTTTAGATTAACTTCCCACATGATTCTGAGATGTCTGAAAGTTGTTTCATACCTATGCACATAAAGACAAAAAAGTTGATTTCACAGTGAATAGAATGCTTTGACATAAAAGTAGTATACATTTCAATTGTACTCAAAAGTCCTGACTGCAAACCTAATGGAAACACCTTAGGTTAACTTTCCACATGAGTATGACCAGGTTTAAAGTTGTTTCATGCCTCAGTTCATCAAGACAAAAAAGTTTCTTTCTCAGTGCTACTATGCTCTGACATTAAGGTAGTATACATCTCAATTTTACTCCAAAGTACTTACTGCAAACAAATGGAAACACCTAAGGTTAACTTCCCACATGATTATTAGTAGTTTGAAAGTTGTTTCCTGGCTGTACACATCAACACAAAAAAGTTGTTATCTCAGTGCATGCAATGCTTAGACAATACAAATAGTATACATTTCAATTTTACACCAAAGCACTTACTGCAAATCTAATGGAAACACTTTAGATTAACTTCCCACATGATTCTCAGATGTCTGAAAGTTGATTCATACGTGTGCACATCAAGACAAAAAAGTTGTTTTCTCAGTGCATGCAAAGCTTTGACAATACCAATAGTATACATTTCAATTTTACACCAAAGCACTTACTGCAAACCTAATGGAAACACCTTAGGTTAACTTTCCACATCATTATGAGTAGTTTGAAAGTTGTTTCATGGCTGTAGACATCAACACAAAAAAGTTGTTATCTCAGTGCATGCAATGCTTAGACAATACAAATAGCATACATTTCAATTTTCCACCAAAGCACTTACTGCAAACCTAATGGAAACACTTTAGGTTAACTTCCCACATGATTCTGAGATGTCTGAAAGTTGTTTTTTACCTGTGCACATAAAGACAAAAATGTTGATTTCACAGTGAATAGAATGCTTTGACATAAAAGTAGTATACATTTCAATTGTACTCAAAAGTCCTGACTGCAAACCTAATGGATACAGCTTAGGTTAAGTTTCCACATGATTATGAATAGTTTGAAAGCTGTTTCATGGCTGTATACATCAACACAAAAAAGTTGTTATCTCAGGGCATGCAATGCTTAGACAATACAATTAGTATACATTTCAATTTTACAGCAAAGCACTTACTGCAAACGTAATGGAAACACTTTAGGTTAACTTCCCACATGATTCTGAGATGTCTGAAAGTTGTTTCATACTTGTGCACATAAAGACAAAAAAGTTGATTTCACAGTGAATAGAATGCTTTGACATAAGAGTAGTATACATTTCAATTGTACTCAAAAGTCCTGACTGCAAACCTAATGGATACAGCTTAGGTTAACTTTCCACATGATTATGAGTAGTTCGAAAGCTGTTTCATGGCTGTACACATCAACACAAAAAAGTTGTTATCTCAGTGCATGCAATGCTTAGTCAATACAATTAGTATACATTTCAATTTTACAACAAAGCACTTACTGCAAACCTAATGGAAACACTTTAGGTTAACTTCCCACATGATTCTGAGATGTCTGAAAGTTGTTTCATACCTGTGCACATAAAGACAAAAAAGTTGTTTTCTCAGTGCATGCAAAGCTTTGACAATACAAATAGTATACATTTCATTTTTACACCAAAGCACTAACTGCAAACCTAATGGAAACACTTTAGGTTAACTTCTCACATGATTATGAGTAGTTTGAAAGTTGTTTCATGGCTGTACACATCAACACAAAACAGTTGCTATCTCAGTGCATGCAATGCTTAGAGAATACAAATAGTATACATTTCAATTTTACACCAAAGTCCTTACTGCAAACCTAATGGAAACAACTTAGATTAACTTCCCACATGATTCTGAGATGTCTGAAAGTTGTTTCATACCTGTGCACATCAAGACAAAAAAGTTGTTATCTCAGTGCATGCAATGCTTAGACAATACAAATAGCATACATTTCAATTTTCCACCAAAGCACTTACTGCAAACCTAATGGAAACACTTTAGGTTAACTTCCCACATGATTCTGAGATGTCTGAAAGTTGTTTTTTACCTGTGCACATAAAGACAAAAATGTTGATTTCACAGTGAATAGAATGCTTTGACATAAAAGTAGTATACATTTCAATTGTACTCAAAAGTCCTGACTGCAAACCTAATGGATACAGCTTAGGTTAACTTTCCACATGATTATGAGTAGTTTGAAAGCTGTTTCATGGCTGTATACATCAACACAAAAAAGTTGTTATCTCAGGGCATGCAATGCTTAGACAATACAATTAGTATACATTTCAATTTTACAGCAAAGCACTTACTGCAAACCTAATGGAAACACTTTAGGTTAACTTCCCACATGATTCTGAGATGTCTGAAAGTTCTTTCATACTTGTGCACATAAAGACAAAAAAGTTGATTTCACAGTGAATAGAATGCTTTGACATAAAAGTAGTATACATTTCAATTGTACTCAAAAGTCCTGACTGCAAACCTAATGGATACAGCTTAGGTTAACTTTCCACATGATTATGAGTAGTTCGAAAGCTGTTTCATGGCTGTACACATCAACACAAAAAAGTTGTTATCTCAGTGCATGCAATGCTTAGTCAATACAATTAGTATACATTTCAATTTTACAGCAAAGCACTTACTGCAAACCTAATGGAAACACTGTAGGTTAACTTCCCACATGATTCTGAGATGTCTGAAAGTTGTTTCATACCTATGCACATAAAGACAAAAAAGTTGATTTCACAGTGAATAGAATGCTTTGACATAAAAGTAGTATACATTTCAATTGTACTCAAAAGTCCTGACTGCAAACCTAATGGAAACACCTTAGGTTAACTTTCCACATGAGTATGACCAGGTTTAAAGTTGTTTCATGCCTCAGTTCATCAAGACAAAAAAGTTTCTTTCTCAGTGCTACTATGCTCTGACATTAAGGTAGTATACATCTCAATTTTACTCCAAAGTACTTACTGCAAACAAATGGAAACACCTAAGGTTAACTTCCCACATGATTATTAGTAGTTTGAAAGTTGTTTCCTGGCTGTACACATCAACACAAAAAAGTTGTTATCTCAGTGCATGCAATGCTTAGACAATACAAATAGTATACATTTCAATTTTACACCAAAGCACTTACTGCAAATCTAATGGAAACACTTTAGATTAACTTCCCACATGATTCTGAGATGTCTGAAAGTTGATTCATACGTGTGCACATCAAGACAAAAAAGTTGTTTTCTCAGTGCATGCAAAGCTTTGACAATACCAATACTATACATTTCAATTTTACACCAAAGCACTTACTGCAAACCTAATGGAAACACCTTAGGTTAACTTTCCACATCATTATGAGTAGTTTGAAAGTTGTTTCATGGCTGTAGACATCAACACAAAAAAGTTGTTATCTCAGTGCATGCAATGCTTAGACAATACAAATAGTATACTTTTCAATTTTACACCAAAGCACTTACTTCAAACCTAATGGAAACACTTTAGGTTAACTTCCCACATGATTCTGAGATGTCTGAAAGTTGTTTTTTACCTGTGCACATAAAGACAAAAATGTTGATTTCACAGTGAATAGAATGCTTTGACATAAAAGTAGTATACATTTCAATTGTACTCAAAAGTCCTGACTGCAAACCTAATGGATACAGCTTAGGTTAACTTTCCACATGATTATGAGTAGTTTGAAAGCTGTTTCATGGCTGTATACATCAACACAAAAAAGTTGATATCTCAGGGCATGCAATGCTTAGACAATACAATTAGTATACATTTCAATTTTACAGCAAAGCACTTACTGCAAACCTAATGGAAACACTTTAGGTTAACTTCCCACATGATTCTGAGATGTCTGAAAGTTGTTTCATACTTGTGCACATAAAGACAAAAAAGTTGATTTCACAGTGAATAGAATGCTTTGACATAAAAGTAGTATACATTTCAATTGTACTCAAAAGTCCTGACTGCAAACCTAATGGATACAGCTTAGGTTAACTTTCCACATGATTATGAGTAGTTCGAAAGCTGTTTCATGGCTGTACACATCAACACAAAAAAGTTGTTATCTCAGTGCATGCAATGCTTAGTCAATACAATTAGTATACATTTCAATTTACCAGCAAAGCACTTACTGCAAACCTAATGGAAACACTTTAGGTTAACTTCCCACATGATTCTGAGATGTCTGAAAGTTGTTTTTTACCTGTGCACATAAAGACAAAAATGTTGATTTCACAGTGAATAGAATGCTTTGACATAAAAGTAGTATACATTTCAATTGTACTCAAAAGTCCTGACTGCAAACCTAATGGATACAGCTTAGGTTAAGTTTCCACATGATTATGAATAGTTTGAAAGCTGTTTCATGGCTGTATACATCAACACAAAAAAGTTGTTATCTCAGGGCATGCAATGCTTAGACAATACAATTAGTATACATTTCAATTTTACAGCAAAGCACTTACTGCAAACGTAATGGAAACACTTTAGGTTAACTTCCCACATGATTCTGAGATGTCTGAAAGTTGTTTCATACTTGTGCACATAAAGACAAAAAAGTTGATTTCACAGTGAATAGAATGCTTTGACATAAGAGTAGTATACATTTCAATTGTACTCAAAAGTCCTGACTGCAAACCTAATGGATACAGCTTAGGTTAACTTTCCACATGATTATGAGTAGTTCGAAAGCTGTTTCATGGCTGTACACATCAACACAAAAAAGTTGTTATCTCAGTGCATGCAATGCTTAGTCAATACAATTAGTATACATTTCAATTTTACAACAAAGCACTTACTGCAAACCTAATGGAAACACTTTAGGTTAACTTCCCACATGATTCTGAGATGTCTGAAAGTTGTTTCATACCTGTGCACATAAAGACAAAAAAGTTGTTTTCTCAGTGCATGCAAAGCTTTGACAATACAAATAGTATACATTTCATTTTTACACCAAAGCACTAACTGCAAACCTAATGGAAACACTTTAGGTTAACTTCTCACATGATTATGAGTAGTTTGAAAGTTGTTTCATGGCTGTACACATCAACACAAAACAGTTGTTATCTCAGTGCATGCAATGCTTAGACAATACAAATAGTATACTTTTCAATTTTACACCAAAGCACTTACTTCAAACCTAATGGAAACACTTTAGGTTAACTTCCCACATGATTCTGAGATGTCTGAAAGTTGTTTTTTACCTGTGCACATAAAGACAAAAATGTTGATTTCACAGTGAATAGAATGCTTTGACATAAAAGTAGTATACATTTCAATTGTACTCAAAAGTCCTGACTGCAAACCTAATGGATACAGCTTAGGTTAACTTTCCACATGATTATGAGTAGTTTGAAAGCTGTTTCATGGCTGTATACATCAACACAAAAAAGTTGATATCTCAGGGCATGCAATGCTTAGACAATACAATTAGTATACATTTCAATTTTACAGCAAAGCACTTACTGCAAACCTAATGGAAACACTTTAGGTTAACTTCCCACATGATTCTGAGATGTCTGAAAGTTGTTTCATACTTGTGCACATAAAGACAAAAAAGTTGATTTCACAGTGAATAGAATGCTTTGACATAAAAGTAGTATACATTTCAATTGTACTCAAAAGTCCTGACTGCAAACCTAATGGATACAGCTTAGGTTAACTTTCCACATGATTATGAGTAGTTCGAAAGCTGTTTCATGGCTGTACACATCAACACAAAAAAGTTGTTATCTCAGTGCATGCAATGCTTAGTCAATACAATTAGTATACATTTCAATTTACCAGCAAAGCACTTACTGCAAACCTAATGGAAACACTTTAGGTTAACTTCCCACATGATTCTGAGATGTCTGAAAGTTGTTTCATACCTGTGCACATAAAGACAAAAAAGTTGTTTTCTCAGTGAATAGAATGCTTTGACATAAAAGTAGTATACATTTCAATTGTACTCAAAAGTCCTGACTGCAAACCTAATGGAAACACCTTAGGTTAACTTTCCACATGAGTATGACTAGGTTTAAAGTTGTTTCATGCCTCAGTTCATCAAGACAAAAAAGTTTATTTCTCAGTGCTACTATGCTCTGACATTAAGGTAGTATACATCTCAATTTTACTCCAAAGTACTTACTGCAAACAAATGGAAACACCTAAGGTTAACTTCCCACATGATTATTAGTAGTTTGAAAGTTGTTTCCTGGCTGTACACATCAACACAAAAAAGTTGTTATCTCAGTGCATGCAATGCTTAGACAATACAAATAGTATACATTTCAATTTTACACCAAAGCACTTACTGCAAATCTAATGGAAACACTTTAGATTAACTTCCCACATGATTCTGAGATGTCTGAAAGTTGTTTCATACCTATGCACATAAAGACAAAAAAGTTGATTTCACAGTGAATAGAATGCTTTGACATAAAAGTAGTATACATTTCAATTGTACTCAAAAGTCCTGACTGCAAACCTAATGGAAACACCTTAGGTTAACTTTCCACATGAGTATGACCAGGTTTAAAGTTGTTTCATGCCTCAGTTCATCAAGACAAAAAAGTTTCTTTCTCAGTGCTACTATGCTCTGACATTAAGGTAGTATACATCTCAATTTTACTCCAAAGTACTTACTGCAAACAAATGGAAACACCTAAGGTTAACTTCCCACATGATTATTAGTAGTTTGAAAGTTGTTTCCTGGCTGTACACATCAACACAAAAAAGTTGTTATCTCAGTGCATGCAATGCTTAGACAATACAAATAGTATACATTTCAATTTTACACCAAAGCACTTACTGCAAATCTAATGGAAACACTTTAGATTAACTTCCCACATGATTCTCAGATGTCTGAAAGTTGATTCATACGTGTGCACATCAAGACAAAAAAGTTGTTTTCTCAGTGCATGCAAAGCTTTGACAATACCAATAGTATACATTTCAATTTTACACCAAAGCACTTACTGCAAACCTAATGGAAACACCTTAGGTTAACTTTCCACATCATTATGAGTAGTTTGAAAGTTGTTTCATGGCTGTAGACATCAACACAAAAAAGTTGTTATCTCAGTGCATGCAATGCTTAGACAATACAAATAGCATACATTTCAATTTTCCACCAAAGCACTTACTGCAAACCTAATGGAAACACTTTAGGTTAACTTCCCACATGATTCTGAGATGTCTGAAAGTTGTTTTTTACCTGTGCACATAAAGACAAAAATGTTGATTTCACAGTGAATAGAATGCTTTGACATAAAAGTAGTATACATTTCAATTGTACTCAAAAGTCCTGACTGCAAACCTAATGGATACAGCTTAGGTTAAGTTTCCACATGATTATGAATAGTTTGAAAGCTGTTTCATGGCTGTATACATCAACACAAAAAAGTTGTTATCTCAGGGCATGCAATGCTTAGACAATACAATTAGTATACATTTCAATTTTACAGCAAAGCACTTACTGCAAACGTAATGGAAACACTTTAGGTTAACTTCCCACATGATTCTGAGATGTCTGAAAGTTGTTTCATACTTGTGCACATAAAGACAAAAAAGTTGATTTCACAGTGAATAGAATGCTTTGACATAAGAGTAGTATACATTTCAATTGTACTCAAAAGTCCTGACTGCAAACCTAATGGATACAGCTTAGGTTAACTTTCCACATGATTATGAGTAGTTCGAAAGCTGTTTCATGGCTGTACACATCAACACAAAAAAGTTGTTATCTCAGTGCATGCAATGCTTAGTCAATACAATTAGTATACATTTCAATTTTACAACAAAGCACTTACTGCAAACCTAATGGAAACACTTTAGGTTAACTTCCCACATGATTCTGAGATGTCTGAAAGTTGTTTCATACCTGTGCACATAAAGACAAAAAAGTTGTTTTCTCAGTGCATGCAAAGCTTTGACAATACAAATAGTATACATTTCATTTTTACACCAAAGCACTAACTGCAAACCTAATGGAAACACTTTAGGTTAACTTCTCACATGATTATGAGTAGTTTGAAAGTTGTTTCATGGCTGTACACATCAACACAAAACAGTTGCTATCTCAGTGCATGCAATGCTTAGAGAATACAAATAGTATACATTTCAATTTTACACCAAAGTCCTTACTGCAAACCTAATGGAAACAACTTAGATTAACTTCCCACATGATTCTGAGATGTCTGAAAGTTGTTTCATACCTGTGCACATCAAGACAAAAAAGTTGTTATCTCAGTGCATGCAATGCTTAGACAATACAAATAGCATACATTTCAATTTTCCACCAAAGCACTTACTGCAAACCTAATGGAAACACTTTAGGTTAACTTCCCACATGATTCTGAGATGTCTGAAAGTTGTTTTTTACCTGTGCACATAAAGACAAAAATGTTGATTTCACAGTGAATAGAATGCTTTGACATAAAAGTAGTATACATTTCAATTGTACTCAAAAGTCCTGACTGCAAACCTAATGGATACAGCTTAGGTTAACTTTCCACATGATTATGAGTAGTTTGAAAGCTGTTTCATGGCTGTATACATCAACACAAAAAAGTTGTTATCTCAGGGCATGCAATGCTTAGACAATACAATTAGTATACATTTCAATTTTACAGCAAAGCACTTACTGCAAACCTAATGGAAACACTTTAGGTTAACTTCCCACATGATTCTGAGATGTCTGAAAGTTCTTTCATACTTGTGCACATAAAGACAAAAAAGTTGATTTCACAGTGAATAGAATGCTTTGACATAAAAGTAGTATACATTTCAATTGTACTCAAAAGTCCTGACTGCAAACCTAATGGATACAGCTTAGGTTAACTTTCCACATGATTATGAGTAGTTCGAAAGCTGTTTCATGGCTGTACACATCAACACAAAAAAGTTGTTATCTCAGTGCATGCAATGCTTAGTCAATACAATTAGTATACATTTCAATTTTACAGCAAAGCACTTACTGCAAACCTAATGGAAACACTGTAGGTTAACTTCCCACATGATTCTGAGATGTCTGAAAGTTGTTTCATACCTATGCACATAAAGACAAAAAAGTTGATTTCACAGTGAATAGAATGCTTTGACATAAAAGTAGTATACATTTCAATTGTACTCAAAAGTCCTGACTGCAAACCTAATGGAAACACCTTAGGTTAACTTTCCACATGAGTATGACCAGGTTTAAAGTTGTTTCATGCCTCAGTTCATCAAGACAAAAAAGTTTCTTTCTCAGTGCTACTATGCTCTGACATTAAGGTAGTATACATCTCAATTTTACTCCAAAGTACTTACTGCAAACAAATGGAAACACCTAAGGTTAACTTCCCACATGATTATTAGTAGTTTGAAAGTTGTTTCCTGGCTGTACACATCAACACAAAAAAGTTGTTATCTCAGTGCATGCAATGCTTAGACAATACAAATAGTATACATTTCAATTTTACACCAAAGCACTTACTGCAAATCTAATGGAAACACTTTAGATTAACTTCCCACATGATTCTGAGATGTCTGAAAGTTGATTCATACGTGTGCACATCAAGACAAAAAAGTTGTTTTCTCAGTGCATGCAAAGCTTTGACAATACCAATACTATACATTTCAATTTTACACCAAAGCACTTACTGCAAACCTAATGGAAACACCTTAGGTTAACTTTCCACATCATTATGAGTAGTTTGAAAGTTGTTTCATGGCTGTAGACATCAACACAAAAAAGTTGTTATCTCAGTGCATGCAATGCTTAGACAATACAAATAGTATACTTTTCAATTTTACACCAAAGCACTTACTTCAAACCTAATGGAAACACTTTAGGTTAACTTCCCACATGATTCTGAGATGTCTGAAAGTTGTTTTTTACCTGTGCACATAAAGACAAAAATGTTGATTTCACAGTGAATAGAATGCTTTGACATAAAAGTAGTATACATTTCAATTGTACTCAAAAGTCCTGACTGCAAACCTAATGGATACAGCTTAGGTTAACTTTCCACATGATTATGAGTAGTTTGAAAGCTGTTTCATGGCTGTATACATCAACACAAAAAAGTTGATATCTCAGGGCATGCAATGCTTAGACAATACAATTAGTATACATTTCAATTTTACAGCAAAGCACTTACTGCAAACCTAATGGAAACACTTTAGGTTAACTTCCCACATGATTCTGAGATGTCTGAAAGTTGTTTCATACTTGTGCACATAAAGACAAAAAAGTTGATTTCACAGTGAATAGAATGCTTTGACATAAAAGTAGTATACATTTCAATTGTACTCAAAAGTCCTGACTGCAAACCTAATGGATACAGCTTAGGTTAACTTTCCACATGATTATGAGTAGTTCGAAAGCTGTTTCATGGCTGTACACATCAACACAAAAAAGTTGTTATCTCAGTGCATGCAATGCTTAGTCAATACAATTAGTATACATTTCAATTTACCAGCAAAGCACTTACTGCAAACCTAATGGAAACACTTTAGGTTAACTTCCCACATGATTCTGAGATGTCTGAAAGTTGTTTTTTACCTGTGCACATAAAGACAAAAATGTTGATTTCACAGTGAATAGAATGCTTTGACATAAAAGTAGTATACATTTCAATTGTACTCAAAAGTCCTGACTGCAAACCTAATGGATACAGCTTAGGTTAAGTTTCCACATGATTATGAATAGTTTGAAAGCTGTTTCATGGCTGTATACATCAACACAAAAAAGTTGTTATCTCAGGGCATGCAATGCTTAGACAATACAATTAGTATACATTTCAATTTTACAGCAAAGCACTTACTGCAAACGTAATGGAAACACTTTAGGTTAACTTCCCACATGATTCTGAGATGTCTGAAAGTTCTTTCATACTTGTGCACATAAAGACAAAAAAGTTGATTTCACAGTGAATAGAATGCTTTGACATAAGAGTAGTATACATTTCAATTGTACTCAAAAGTCCTGACTGCAAACCTAATGGATACAGCTTAGGTTAACTTTCCACATGATTATGAGTAGTTCGAAAGCTGTTTCATGGCTGTACACATCAACACAAAAAAGTTGTTATCTCAGTGCATGCAATGCTTAGTCAATACAATTAGTATACATTTCAATTTTACAACAAAGCACTTACTGCAAACCTAATGGAAACACTTTAGGTTAACTTCCCACATGATTCTGAGATGTCTGAAAGTTGTTTCATACCTGTGCACATAAAGACAAAAAAGTTGTTTTCTCAGTGCATGCAAAGCTTTGACAATACAAATAGTATACATTTCATTTTTACACCAAAGCACTAACTGCAAACCTAATGGAAACACTTTAGGTTAACTTCTCACATGATTATGAGTAGTTTGAAAGTTGTTTCATGGCTGTACACATCAACACAAAACAGTTGCTATCTCAGTGCATGCAATGCTTAGAGAATACAAATAGTATACATTTCAATTTTACACCAAAGTCCTTACTGCAAACCTAATGGAAACAACTTAGATTAACTTCCCACATGATTCTGAGATGTCTGAAAGTTGTTTCATACCTGTGCACATCAAGACAAAAAAGTTGTTATCTCAGTGCATGCAATGCTTAGACAATACAAATAGCATACATTTCAATTTTCCACCAAAGCACTTACTGCAAACCTAATGGAAACACTTTAGGTTAACTTCCCACATGATTCTGAGATGTCTGAAAGTTGTTTTTTACCTGTGCACATAAAGACAAAAATGTTGATTTCACAGTGAATAGAATGCTTTGACATAAAAGTAGTATACATTTCAATTGTACTCAAAAGTCCTGACTGCAAACCTAATGGATACAGCTTAGGTTAACTTTCCACATGATTATGAGTAGTTTGAAAGCTGTTTCATGGCTGTATACATCAACACAAAAAAGTTGTTATCTCAGGGCATGCAATGCTTAGACAATACAATTAGTATACATTTCAATTTTACAGCAAAGCACTTACTGCAAACCTAATGGAAACACTTTAGGTTAACTTCCCACATGATTCTGAGATGTCTGAAAGTTCTTTCATACTTGTGCACATAAAGACAAAAAAGTTGATTTCACAGTGAATAGAATGCTTTGACATAAAAGTAGTATACATTTCAATTGTACTCAAAAGTCCTGACTGCAAACCTAATGGATACAGCTTAGGTTAACTTTCCACATGATTATGAGTAGTTCGAAAGCTGTTTCATGGCTGTACACATCAACACAAAAAAGTTGTTATCTCAGTGCATGCAATGCTTAGTCAATACAATTAGTATACATTTCAATTTTACAGCAAAGCACTTACTGCAAACCTAATGGAAACACTGTAGGTTAACTTCCCACATGATTCTGAGATGTCTGAAAGTTGTTTCATACCTATGCACATAAAGACAAAAAAGTTGATTTCACAGTGAATAGAATGCTTTGACATAAAAGTAGTATACATTTCAATTGTACTCAAAAGTCCTGACTGCAAACCTAATGGAAACACCTTAGGTTAACTTTCCACATGAGTATGACCAGGTTTAAAGTTGTTTCATGCCTCAGTTCATCAAGACAAAAAAGTTTCTTTCTCAGTGCTACTATGCTCTGAAATTAAGGTAGTATACATCTCAATTTTACTCCAAAGTACTTACTGCAAACAAATGGAAACACCTAAGGTTAACTTCCCACATGATTATTAGTAGTTTGAAAGTTGTTTCCTGGCTGTACACATCAACACAAAAAAGTTGTTATCTCAGTGCATGCAATGCTTAGACAATACAAATAGTATACATTTCAATTTTACACCAAAGCACTTACTGCAAATCTAATGGAAACACTTTAGATTAACTTCCCACATGATTCTGAGATGTCTGAAAGTTGATTCATACGTGTGCACATCAAGACAAAAAAGTTGTTTTCTCAGTGCATGCAAAGCTTTGACAATACCAATACTATACATTTCAATTTTACACCAAAGCACTTACTGCAAACCTAATGGAAACACCTTAGGTTAACTTTCCACATCATTATGAGTAGTTTGAAAGTTGTTTCATGGCTGTAGACATCAACACAAAAAAGTTGTTATCTCAGTGCATGCAATGCTTAGACAATACAAATAGTATACTTTTCAATTTTACACCAAAGCACTTACTTCAAACCTAATGGAAACACTTTAGGTTAACTTCCCACATGATTCTGAGATGTCTGAAAGTTGTTTTTTACCTGTGCACATAAAGACAAAAATGTTGATTTCACAGTGAATAGAATGCTTTGACATAAAAGTAGTATACATTTCAATTGTACTCAAAAGTCCTGACTGCAAACCTAATGGATACAGCTTAGGTTAACTTTCCACATGATTATGAGTAGTTTGAAAGCTGTTTCATGGCTGTATACATCAACACAAAAAAGTTGATATCTCAGGGCATGCAATGCTTAGACAATACAATTAGTATACATTTCAATTTTACAGCAAAGCACTTACTGCAAACCTAATGGAAACACTTTAGGTTAACTTCCCACATGATTCTGAGATGTCTGAAAGTTGTTTCATACTTGTGCACATAAAGACAAAAAAGTTGATTTCACAGTGAATAGAATGCTTTGACATAAAAGTAGTATACATTTCAATTGTACTCAAAAGTCCTGACTGCAAACCTAATGGATACAGCTTAGGTTAACTTTCCACATGATTATGAGTAGTTCGAAAGCTGTTTCATGGCTGTACACATCAACACAAAAAAGTTGTTATCTCAGTGCATGCAATGCTTAGACAATACAAATAGTATACATTTCAATTTTACACCAAAGCACTTACTGCAAATCTAAAGGAAACACTTTAGATTAACTTCCCACATGATTCTGAGATGTCTGAAAGTTGATTCATACGTGTGCACATCAAGACAAAAAAGTTGTTTTCTCAGTGCATGCAAAGCTTTGACAATACCAATACTATACATTTCAATTTTACACCAAAGCACTTACTGCAAACCTAATGGAAACACCTTAGGTTAACTTTCCACATCATTATGAGTAGTTTGAAAGTTGTTTCATGGCTGTAGACATCAACACAAAAAAGTTGTTAGCTCAGTGCATGCAATGCTTAGACAATACAAATAGTATACTTTTCAATTTTACACCAAAGCACTTACTTCAAACCTAATGGAAACACTTTAGGTTAACTTCCCACATGATTCTGAGATGTCTGAAAGTTGTTTTTTACCTGTGCACATAAAGACAAAAATGTTGATTTCACAGTGAATAGAATGCTTTGACATAAAAGTAGTATACATTTCAATTGTACTCAAAAGTCCTGACTGCAAACCTAATGGATACAGCTTAGGTTAACTTTCCACATGATTATGAGTAGTTTGAAAGCTGTTTCATGGCTGTATACATCAACACAAAAAAGTTGATATCTCAGGGCATGCAATGCTTAGACAATACAATTAGTATACATTTCAATTTTACAGCAAAGCACTTACTGCAAACCTAATGGAAACACTTTAGGTTAACTTCCCACATGATTCTGAGATGTCTGAAAGTTGTTTCATACTTGTGCACATAAAGACAAAAAAGTTGATTTCACAGTGAATAGAATGCTTTGACATAAAAGTAGTATACATTTCAATTGTACTCAAAAGTCCTGACTGCAAACCTAATGGATACAGCTTAGGTTAACTTTCCACATGATTATGAGTAGTTCGAAAGCTGTTTCATGGCTGTACACATCAACACAAAAAAGTTGTTATCTCAGTGCATGCAATGCTTAGTCAATACAATTAGTATACATTTCAATTTACCAGCAAAGCACTTACTGCAAACCTAATGGAAACACTTTAGGTTAACTTCCCACATGATTCTGAGATGTCTGAAAGTTGTTTCATACCTGTGCACATAAAGACAAAAAAGTTGTTTTCTCAGTGAATAGAATGCTTTGACATAAAAGTAGTATACATTTCAATTGTACTCAAAAGTCCTGACTGCAAACCTAATGGAAACACCTTAGGTTAACTTTCCACATGAGTATGACTAGGTTTAAAGTTGTTTCATGCCTCAGTTCATCAAGACAAAAAAGTTTATTTCTCAGTGCTACTATGCTCTGACATTAAGGTAGTATACATCTCAATTTTACTCCAAAGTACTTACTGCAAACAAATGGAAACACCTAAGGTTAACTTCCCACATGATTATTAGTAGTTTGAAAGTTGTTTCCTGGCTGTACACATCAACACAAAAAAGTTGTTATCTCAGTGCATGCAATGCTTAGACAATACAAATAGAATACATTTCAATTTTACACCAAAGCACTTACTGCAAATCTAATGGAAACACTTTAGATTAACTTCCCACATGATTCTGAGATGTCTGAAAGTTGTTTCATACCTATGCACATAAAGACAAAAAAGTTGATTTCACAGTGAATAGAATGCTTTGACATAAAAGTAGTATACATTTCAATTGTACTCAAAAGTCCTGACTGCAAACCTAATGGAAACACCTTAGGTTAACTTTCCACATGAGTATGACCAGGTTTAAAGTTGTTTCATGCCTCAGTTCATCAAGACAAAAAAGTTTCTTTCTCAGTGCTACTATGCTCTGACATTAAGGTAGTATACATCTCAATTTTACTCCAAAGTACTTACTGCAAACAAATGGAAACACCTAAGGTTAACTTCCCACATGATTATTAGTAGTTTGAAAGTTGTTTCCTGGCTGTACACATCAACACAAAAAAGTTGTTATCTCAGTGCATGCAATGCTTAGACAATACAAATAGTATACATTTCAATTTTACACCAAAGCACTTACTGCAAATCTAATGGAAACACTTTAGATTAACTTCCCACATGATTCTCAGATGTCTGAAAGTTGATTCATACGTGTGCACATCAAGACAAAAAAGTTGTTTTCTCAGTGCATGCAAAGCTTTGACAATACCAATAGTATACATTTCAATTTTACACCAAAGCACTTACTGCAAACCTAATGGAAACACCTTAGGTTAACTTTCCACATCATTATGAGTAGTTTGAAAGTTGTTTCATGGCTGTAGACATCAACACAAAAAAGTTGTTATCTCAGTGCATGCAATGCTTAGACAATACAAATAGCATACATTTCAATTTTCCACCAAAGCACTTACTGCAAACCTAATGGAAACACTTTAGGTTAACTTCCCACATGATTCTGAGATGTCTGAAAGTTGTTTTTTACCTGTGCACATAAAGACAAAAATGTTGATTTCACAGTGAATAGAATGCTTTGACATAAAAGTAGTATACATTTCAATTGTACTCAAAAGTCCTGACTGCAAACCTAATGGATACAGCTTAGGTTAAGTTTCCACATGATTATGAATAGTTTGAAAGCTGTTTCATGGCTGTATACATCAACACAAAAAAGTTGTTATCTCAGGGCATGCAATGCTTAGACAATACAATTAGTATACATTTCAATTTTACAGCAAAGCACTTACTGCAAACGTAATGGAAACACTTTAGGTTAACTTCCCACATGATTCTGAGATGTCTGAAAGTTGTTTCATACTTGTGCACATAAAGACAAAAAAGTTGATTTCACAGTGAATAGAATGCTTTGACATAAGAGTAGTATACATTTCAATTGTACTCAAAAGTCCTGACTGCAAACCTAATGGATACAGCTTAGGTTAACTTTCCACATGATTATGAGTAGTTCGAAAGCTGTTTCATGGCTGTACACATCAACACAAAAAAGTTGTTATCTCAGTGCATGCAATGCTTAGTCAATACAATTAGTATACATTTCAATTTTACAACAAAGCACTTACTGCAAACCTAATGGAAACACTTTAGGTTAACTTCCCACATGATTCTGAGATGTCTGAAAGTTGTTTCATACCTGTGCACATAAAGACAAAAAAGTTGTTTTCTCAGTGCATGCAAAGCTTTGACAATACAAATAGTATACATTTCATTTTTACACCAAAGCACTAACTGCAAACCTAATGGAAACACTTTAGGTTAACTTCTCACATGATTATGAGTAGTTTGAAAGTTGTTTCATGGCTGTACACATCAACACAAAACAGTTGCTATCTCAGTGCATGCAATGCTTAGAGAATACAAATAGTATACATTTCAATTTTACACCAAAGTCCTTACTGCAAACCTAATGGAAACAACTTAGATTAACTTCCCACATGATTCTGAGATGTCTGAAAGTTGTTTCATACCTGTGCACATCAAGACAAAAAAGTTGTTATCTCAGTGCATGCAATGCTTAGACAATACAAATAGCATACATTTCAATTTTCCACCAAAGCACTTACTGCAAACCTAATGGAAACACTTTAGGTTAACTTCCCACATGATTCTGAGATGTCTGAAAGTTGTTTTTTACCTGTGCACATAAAGACAAAAATGTTGATTTCACAGTGAATAGAATGCTTTGACATAAAAGTAGTATACATTTCAATTGTACTCAAAAGTCCTGACTGCAAACCTAATGGATACAGCTTAGGTTAACTTTCCACATGATTATGAGTAGTTTGAAAGCTGTTTCATGGCTGTATACATCAACACAAAAAAGTTGTTATCTCAGGGCATGCAATGCTTAGACAATACAATTAGTATACATTTCAATTTTACAGCAAAGCACTTACTGCAAACCTAATGGAAACACTTTAGGTTAACTTCCCACATGATTCTGAGATGTCTGAAAGTTCTTTCATACTTGTGCACATAAAGACAAAAAAGTTGATTTCACAGTGAATAGAATGCTTTGACATAAAAGTAGTATACATTTCAATTGTACTCAAAAGTCCTGACTGCAAACCTAATGGATACAGCTTAGGTTAACTTTCCACATGATTATGAGTAGTTCGAAAGCTGTTTCATGGCTGTACACATCAACACAAAAAAGTTGTTATCTCAGTGCATGCAATGCTTAGTCAATACAATTAGTATACATTTCAATTTTACAGCAAAGCACTTACTGCAAACCTAATGGAAACACTGTAGGTTAACTTCCCACATGATTCTGAGATGTCTGAAAGTTGTTTCATACCTATGCACATAAAGACAAAAAAGTTGATTTCACAGTGAATAGAATGCTTTGACATAAAAGTAGTATACATTTCAATTGTACTCAAAAGTCCTGACTGCAAACCTAATGGAAACACCTTAGGTTAACTTTCCACATGAGTATGACCAGGTTTAAAGTTGTTTCATGCCTCAGTTCATCAAGACAAAAAAGTTTCTTTCTCAGTGCTACTATGCTCTGACATTAAGGTAGTATACATCTCAATTTTACTCCAAAGTACTTACTGCAAACAAATGGAAACACCTAAGGTTAACTTCCCACATGATTATTAGTAGTTTGAAAGTTGTTTCCTGGCTGTACACATCAACACAAAAAAGTTGTTATCTCAGTGCATGCAATGCTTAGACAATACAAATAGTATACATTTCAATTTTACACCAAAGCACTTACTGCAAATCTAATGGAAACACTTTAGATTAACTTCCCACATGATTCTGAGATGTCTGAAAGTTGATTCATACGTGTGCACATCAAGACAAAAAAGTTGTTTTCTCAGTGCATGCAAAGCTTTGACAATACCAATACTATACATTTCAATTTTACACCAAAGCACTTACTGCAAACCTAATGGAAACACCTTAGGTTAACTTTCCACATCATTATGAGTAGTTTGAAAGTTGTTTCATGGCTGTAGACATCAACACAAAAAAGTTGTTATCTCAGTGCATGCAATGCTTAGACAATACAAATAGTATACTTTTCAATTTTACACCAAAGCACTTACTTCAAACCTAATGGAAACACTTTAGGTTAACTTCCCACATGATTCTGAGATGTCTGAAAGTTGTTTTTTACCTGTGCACATAAAGACAAAAATGTTGATTTCACAGTGAATAGAATGCTTTGACATAAAAGTAGTATACATTTCAATTGTACTCAAAAGTCCTGACTGCAAACCTAATGGATACAGCTTAGGTTAACTTTCCACATGATTATGAGTAGTTTGAAAGCTGTTTCATGGCTGTATACATCAACACAAAAAAGTTGATATCTCAGGGCATGCAATGCTTAGACAATACAATTAGTATACATTTCAATTTTACAGCAAAGCACTTACTGCAAACCTAATGGAAACACTTTAGGTTAACTTCCCACATGATTCTGAGATGTCTGAAAGTTGTTTCATACTTGTGCACATAAAGACAAAAAAGTTGATTTCACAGTGAATAGAATGCTTTGACATAAAAGTAGTATACATTTCAATTGTACTCAAAAGTCCTGACTGCAAACCTAATGGATACAGCTTAGGTTAACTTTCCACATGAGTATGACTAGGTTTAAAGTTGTTTCATGCCTCAGTTCATCAAGACAAAAAAGTTTATTTCTCAGTGCTACTATGCTCTGACATTAAGGTAGTATACATCTCAATTTTACTCCAAAGTACTTACTGCAAACAAATGGAAACACCTAAGGTTAACTTCCCACATGATTATTAGTAGTTTGAAAGTTGTTTCCTGGCTGTACACATCAACACAAAAAAGTTGTTATCTCAGTGCATGCAATGCTTAGACAATACAAATAGTATACATTTCAATTTTACACCAAAGCACTTACTGCAAATCTAATGGAAACACTTTAGATTAACTTCCCACATGATTCTGAGATGTCTGAAAGTTGATTCATACGTGTGCACATCAAGACAAAAAAGTTGTTTTCTCAGTGCATGCAAAGCTTTGACAATACCAATAGTATACATTTCAATTTTACACCAAAGCACTTACTGCAAACCTAATGGAAACACCTTAGGTTAACTTTCCACATCATTATGAGTAGTTTGAAAGTTGTTTCATGGCTGTAGACATCAACACAAAAAAGTTGCTATCTCAGTGCTTGCAATGCTTAGACAATACAAATAGTATACTTTTCAATTTTACACCAAAGCACTTACTTCAAACCTAATGGAAACACTTTAGGTTAACTTCCCACATGATTCTGAGATGTCTGAAAGTTGTTTTTTACCTGTGCACATAAAGACAAAAATGTTGATTTCACAGTGAATAGAATGCTTTGACATAAAAGTAGTATACATTTCAATTGTACTCAAAAGTCCTGACTGCAAACCTAATGGATACAGCTTAGGTTAACTTTCCACATGATTATGAGTAGTTTGAAAGCTGTTTCATGGCTGTATACATCAACACAAAAAAGTTGTTATCTCAGGGCATGCAATGCTTAGACAATACAATTAGTATACATTTCAATTTTACAGCAAAGCACTTACTGCAAACCTAATGGAAACACTTTAGGTTAACTTCCCACATGATTCTGAGATGTCTGAAAGTTGTTTCATACTTGTGCACATAAAGACAAAAAAGTTGATTTCACAGTGAATAGAATGCTTTGACATAAAAGTAGTATACATTTCAATTGTACTCAAAAGTCCTGACTGCAAACCTAATGGATACAGCTTAGGTTAACTTTCCACATGATTATGAGTAGTTCGAAAGCTGTTTCATGGCTGTACACATCAACACAAAAAAGTTGTTATCTCAGTGCATGCAATGCTTAGTCAATACAATTAGTATACATTTCAATTTACCAGCAAAGCACTTACTGCAAACCTAATGGAAACACTTTAGGTTAACTTCCCACATGATTCTGAGATGTCTGAAAGTTGTTTCATACCTGTGCACATAAAGACAAAAAAGTTGTTTTCTCAGTGAATAGAATGCTTTGACATAAAAGTAGTATACATTTCAATTGTACTCAAAAGTCCTGACTGCAAACCTAATGGAAACACCTTAGGTTAACTTTCCACATGAGTATGACTAGGTTTAAAGTTGTTTCATGCCTCAGTTCATCAAGACAAAAAAGTTTATTTCTCAGTGCTACTATGCTCTGACATTAAGGTAGTATTCATCTCAATTTTACTCCAAAGTACTTACTGCAAACAAATGGAAACACCTAAGGTTAACTTCCCACATGATTATTAGTAGTTTGAAAGTTGTTTCCTGGCTGTACACATCAACACAAAAAAGTTGTTATCTCAGTGCATGCAATGCTTAGACAATACAAATAGTATACATTTCAATTTTACACCAAAGCACTTACTGCAAATCTAATGGAAACACTTTAGATTAACTTCCCACATGATTCTGAGATGTCTGAAAGTTGATTCATACGTGTGCACATCAACACAAAAAAGTTGTTATCTCAGTGCATGCAAAGCTTTGACAATACCAATAGTATACATTTCAATTTTACACCAAAGCTCTTACTGCAAACCTAATGGAAACACCTTAGGTTAACTTTGCACATGATTATGAGTAGTTTGAAAGTTGTTTCATGGCTGTAGACATCAACACAAAAAAGTTGTTATCTCAGTGCATGCAATGCTTAGACAATACAAATAGCATACATTTCAATTTTCCACCAAAGCACTTACTGCAAACCTAATGGAAACACTTTAGGTTAACTTCCCACATGATTCTGAGATGTCTGAAAGTTCTTTCATACTTGTGCACATAAAGACAAAAAAGTTGATTTCACAGTGAATAGAATGCTTTGACATAAAAGTAGTATACATTTCAATTGTACTCAAAAGTCCTGACTGCAAACCTAATGGATACAGCTTAGGTTAACTTTCCACATGATTATGAGTAGTTCGAAAGCTGTTTCATGGCTGTACACATCAACACAAAAAAGTTGTTATCTCAGTGCATGCAATGCTTAGTCAATACAATTAGTATACATTTCAATTTTACAGCAAAGCACTTACTGCAAACCTAATGGAAACACTTTAGGTTAACTTCCCACATGATTCTGAGATGTCTGAAAGTTGTTTCATACCTATGCACATAAAGACAAAAAAGTTGATTTCACAGTGAATAGAATGCTTTGACATAAAAGTAGTATACATTTCAATTGTACTCAAAAGTCCTGACTGCAAACCTAATGGAAACACCTTAGGTTAACTTTCCACATGAGTATGACCAGGTTTAAAGTTGTTTCATGCCTCAGTTCATCAAGACAAAAAAGTTTCTTTCTCAGTGCTACTATGCTCTGACATTAAGGTAGTATACATCTCAATTTTACTCCAAAGTACTTACTGCAAACAAATGGAAACACCTAAGGTTAACTTCCCACATGATTATTAGTAGTTTGAAAGTTGTTTCCTGGCTGTACACATCAACACAAAAAAGTTGTTATCTCAGTGCATGCAATGCTTAGACAATACAAATAGTATACATTTCAATTTTACACCAAAGCACTTACTGCAAATCTAATGGAAACACTTTAGATTAACTTCCCACATGATTCTGAGATGTCTGAAAGTTGATTCATACGTGTGCACATCAAGACAAAAAAGTTGTTTTCTCAGTGCATGCAAAGCTTTGACAATACCAATAGTATACATTTCAATTTTACACCAAAGCACTTACTGCAAACCTAATGGAAACACCTTAGGTTAACTTTCCACATCATTATGAGTAGTTTGAAAGTTGTTTCATGGCTGTACACATCAACACAAAACAGTTGCTATCTCAGTGCATGCAATGCTTAGAGAATACAAATAGTATACATTTCAATTTTACACCAAAGTCCTTACTGCAAACCTAATGGAAACAACTTAGATTAACTTCCCACATGATTCTGAGATGTCTGAAAGTTGTTTCATACCTGTGCACATCAAGACAAAAAAGTTGTTATCTCAGTGCATGCAATGCTTAGACAATACAAATAGCATACATTTCAATTTTCCACCAAAGCACTTACTGCAAACCTAATGGAAACACTTTAGGTTAACTTCCCACATGATTCTGAGATGTCTGAAAGTTGTTTTTTACCTGTGCACATAAAGACAAAAATGTTGATTTCACAGTGAATAGAATGCTTTGACATAAAAGTAGTATACATTTCAATTGTACTCAAAAGTCCTGACTGCAAACCTAATGGATACAGCTTAGGTTAACTTTCCACATGATTATGAGTAGTTTGAAAGCTGTTTCATGGCTGTATACATCAACACAAAAAAGTTGTTATCTCAGGGCATGCAATGCTTAGACAATACAATTAGTATACATTTCAATTTTACAGCAAAGCACTTACTGCAAACCTAATGGAAACACTTTAGGTTAACTTCCCACATGATTCTGAGATGTCTGAAAGTTGTTTCATACTTGTGCACATAAAGACAAAAAAGTTGATTTCACAGTGAATAGAATGCTTTGACATAAGAGTAGTATACATTTCAATTGTACTCAAAAGTCCTGACTGCAAACCTAATGGATACAGCTTAGGTTAACTTTCCACATGATTATGAGTAGTTCGAAAGCTGTTTCATGGCTGTACACATCAACACAAAAAAGTTGTTATCTCAGTGCATGCAATGCTTAGTCAATACAATTAGTATACATTTCAATTTTACAACAAAGCACTTACTGCAAACCTAATGGAAACACTTTAGGTTAACTTCCCACATGATTCTGAGATGTCTGAAAGTTGTTTCATACCTGTGCACATAAAGACAAAAAAGTTGTTTTCTCAGTGCATGCAAAGCTTTGACAATACAAATAGTATGCATTTCATTTTTACACCAAAGCACTTACTGCAAACCTAATGGAAACACTTTAGGTTAACTTCTCACATGATTATGAGTAGTTTGAAAGTTGTTTCATGGCTGTACACATCAACACAAAACAGTTGCTATCTCAGTGCATGCAATGCTTAGAGAATACAAATAGTATACATTTCAATTTTACACCAAAGTCCTTACTGCAAACCTAATGGAAACAACTTAGATTAACTTCCCACATGATTCTGAGATGTCTGAAAGTTGTTTCATACCTGTGCACATCAAGACAAAAAAGTTGTTATCTCAGTGCATGCAATGCTTAGACAATACAAATAGCATACATTTCAATTTTCCACCAAAGCACTTACTGCAAACCTAATGGAAACACTTTAGGTTAACTTCCCACATGATTCTGAGATGTCTGAAAGTTGTTTTTTACCTGTGCACATAAAGACAAAAATGTTGATTTCACAGTGAATAGAATGCTTTGACATAAAAGTAGTATACATTTCAATTGTACTCAAAAGTCCTGACTGCAAACCTAATGGATACAGCTTAGGTTAACTTTCCACATGATTATGAGTAGTTTGAAAGCTGTTTCATGGCTGTATACATCAACACAAAAAAGTTGTTATCTCAGGGCATGCAATGCTTAGACAATACAATTAGTATACATTTCAATTTTACAGCAAAGCACTTACTGCAAACCTAATGGAAACACTTTAGGTTAACTTCCCACATGATTCTGAGATGTCTGAAAGTTCTTTCATACTTGTGCACATAAAGACAAAAAAGTTGATTTCACAGTGAATAGAATGCTTTGACATAAAAGTAGTATACATTTCAATTGTACTCAAAAGTCCTGACTGCAAACCTAATGGATACAGCTTAGGATAACTTTCCACATGATTATGAGTAGTTCGAAAGCTGTTTCATGGCTGTACACATCAACACAAAAAAGTTGTTATCTCAGTGCATGCAATGCTTAGTCAATACAATTAGTATACATTTCAATTTTACAGCAAAGCACTTACTGCAAACCTAATGGAAACACTGTAGGTTAACTTCCCACATGATTCTGAGATGTCTGAAAGTTGTTTCATACCTATGCACATAAAGACAAAAAAGTTGATTTCACAGTGAATAGAATGCTTTGACATAAAAGTAGTATACATTTCAATTGTACTCAAAAGTCCTGACTGCAAACCTAATGGAAACACCTTAGGTTAACTTTCCACATGAGTATGACCAGGTTTAAAGTTGTTTCATGCCTCAGTTCATCAAGACAAAAAAGTTTCTTTCTCAGTGCTACTATGCTCTGACATTAAGGTAGTATACATCTCAATTTTACTCCAAAGTACTTACTGCAAACAAATGGAAACACCTAAGGTTAACTTCCCACATGATTATTAGTAGTTTGAAAGTTGTTTCCTGGCTGTACACATCAACACAAAAAAGTTGTTATCTCAGTGCATGCAATGCTTAGACAATACAAATAGTATACATTTCAATTTTACACCAAAGCACTTACTGCAAATCTAATGGAAACACTTTAGATTAACTTCCCACATGATTCTGAGATGTCTGAAAGTTGATTCATACGTGTGCACATCAAGACAAAAAAGTTGTTTTCTCAGTGCATGCAAAGCTTTGACAATACCAATAGTATACATTTCAATTTTACACCAAAGCACTTACTGCAAACCTAATGGAAACACCTTAGGTTAACTTTCCACATCATTATGAGTAGTTTGAAAGTTGTTTCATGGCTGTAGACATCAACACAAAAAAGTTGTTATCTCAGTGCATGCAATGCTTAGACAATACAAATAGCATACATTTCAATTTTCCACCAAAGCACTTACTGCAAACCTAATGGAAACACTTTAGGTTAACTTCCCACATGATTCTGAGATGTCTGAAAGTTGTTTTTTACCTGTGCACATA